>NC_071286.1:63533977-63635607 GCF_943735745.2 Anopheles bellator
CCCGAATCTCACCAAATTCCATCACTTCTTAGAATCCGTATCCATCCAAATGAGATTTTGCATTTAAGCGTCCGTCTGTTTCGCGGGTGTCAAGCATCTTCCTGCTGGAATCACGGCGCACGTGCCCCTTCTTGAAGACGCCCAAAATTTAACGGCTTTACGGATCCCAATTTTGGACCAACGACGACGGCGAAGATGATGATGATGATGATGTCATTTTTATATCGTAACAATCCGATCGCGTTGATTATCGATCCGCGGGCCGCCCGCGGATCCCATATG
The DNA here is from genome assembly GCF_943735745.2 of Anopheles bellator. Lineage (NCBI taxonomy): Eukaryota > Metazoa > Arthropoda > Insecta > Diptera > Culicidae > Anopheles > Anopheles bellator. Next base: position 63,534,260 of record NC_071286.1, read on the forward strand.
TCGACCCGCCCGGAGCAAGGTACGAGTGGACTTAAAAGTTTATTACTTCCGCGCGAAGGCCTGTCTTTCGTGGGGGCAGCTTTTATCGCTTTCGTCTTGTTTGCTGTCGAATTAAGCTATTCATGGCATCGCGAGTGCCGCCGTCGTAACATCTGGATGAGGCCCACGTCGAAAATTCATTTATTCGCGCTATCTCATTTACCCCACAACTCCCGAAACGGGCCCGGTTTTGGGGTTAGACTTTTGGTGGTGGTCATGTTCGGTGAAACGCTTCTTTTTATTTAAATTATCTTCTTTTCGCCTGTCCATCCAACAATTGTTCCGCCGACTGCCACTTTATTACTTGAACTCTCTCTCTACAATGGGGACGGTTTTTCGCTACCAACCATCCGTCCATCCATCCATCCGGCGGACTGCATTTTCCTTGTGCGATTATATAAATGAAGTCAATTATGCTGAGCGATGTCTCGCAAAGAAGAGGGCATTGCGGTTTGTTCCCTCGTCACAACCCACTGTTTGCTGTAACCCGTAGTCCCGTTGTGTTTTCTGTCTCTCTGTCTCTCCATCTCTCTTAAATGCCATTTGCCAGTTTTATGGCCAGCACTGGTTTATGCTTCAATGACACCAGCCAACAGTAAGCATCAACGTCGTCGGCCTCACCACAGACTGCCACTGGTTGTGGATGGCTCATTTAAGTTTTCGATTGGGGTAGAAGAATCGTATCCCGAGCCATCTCATCTCCCCTTATCATCGTCATCATCCGTCTCTCCCGGGGGCGACCCACACAACATAACTCCAAGGTCAGATTGCTACTCCATAACGCCCATAACGCCCATGATGGCCGAGGGCGTGCCGGGCCCTCTATCGGTCGCGATCCTCCGCGATGAAAGCCAAAAGAAATACTTAAACAAAGCGACCACAGAAGAAGAATGGACGCCTTTCTTTGTGTGGCTCTTCAGCGCCTACGGGCCATTACGACGAATGGGGTACCAGCAGCAGCATCGTTTCAGTGTTGCGGTTTTGATTCCCGTTCACCCGTCGATGTGCCCGCGATGTGCGATAAATTCGCGCGCCGCCATCGCAGCACCGATTATGCTTTCTGGCGAACTTTCCACCTCATTAGTGAGTGTGCTCTCGGGCCGGTGTCGTGGACCCCGGTGGGGAGGAAAATAATCATCCTGCAGCCCCGGGGAAGAGGACGGGTGCTGGTGGGTGGTGTGCGCGACCATAATAACGCCTATGCTCGTCGGCGGGCGGCGGCATCACCGTGGCTGGCTCTGGACATGGATGGTGGTTTCGAATGGAGAGATCATCTCGCCTGCCGCTTCTTCTGTGAGGCTGACGAACGGAAGAGATCCGCCGGTTCCGCCGGAGCACTATTCACTTTGCGTTTCCTGTCAGATAGCGCTGAGGGTCGGTGGCGCTATCTCTGTATGTGACTTGGCTTCGCAGAATAAGTGCCAAATGGGAGCTCAGTGCGCTCTTGAATCACGTAACCGATCGGTCAATAAGTAGTGTCGCTAAATTAAAAGTAAGTCAGCCTTGCGTTGCAGTTCGTTGTTCCATCAGTTTCGGATCTTCGAATTACTTTCTACGCCCAAAAAAATCGTTTGATGAATTTATTGTATTTTTGTACCTTCTTCTTGTTACGACTGCTGTACGCGATTGCATTTTTTTTTTATATATATTTAGGAACGGACTGGGCCGTATTTTTACGCGATTGCATTGAAAGTAACTAATTTAGTTTCAGGTTTAAGTTTATAGTCAAAAAGGATCTGTTATCCGTTAAGAATACATACGCAAAGGTTATTGCTATGAAAAACCTCAAAACGATCCTGTCACGATCGTTGATACATCACCAAATTGTGCCATTTGAAGCCAATCACAACGCCACCTGCTTTCGCTTTATTCGTAGACCATCCGTCTACGGAACCGAATTAAATCATCAAATTATTGTTTTTTTAAATCCATGGTTGAGCTTATTCGTATGATTGATTGGTCAACCATTTGGTTGAAATGGTGTCACTACTGGCTGCGATGTAATTTAGTGGTTAAATATAGGATTTAGGGTTTCGATATTTGTCAAACATGGTTGAAATGTAAAATAAAATATTTTGTTAAGATATCGGCCACTGCTCGAGTTTCTGAGCAACAGTACGAAATGCTTTGCTAGCGTCTGAAATTTGCTGACAAATTAGGGAAATAACAAGGAAAAATCTGTAAATTTTCGTTTCGTTTCATTTTCTCTTGCAACGTCTTGGTCTATAGAACTGTGAAAAATTACAGTAGATCAGTACTGATGCTTTAGCTTAACTACTTATTGACCCACCTGCTGCGTGCTGCGAAACTTAAAAGTCCCTTGCTCTGCATCCTAAACATTGAAGTTTATCCTTTTGACGGGCACGGTAGGTACGGGATCGGATTGGATCCACATTTGCATATAATGTACAGACGGCACCCCGGCGTCGGATGCGATCATCATCTCACCATCGCCGCCAATCATCCTCTAGAAAGAATCCCGCGGGTGGCGCATCACGCTCACGCTCGTCGCTCCCTACGCTAGATGCATTTTAATGCATTCTTTTTCTGCCGCCTCACCATGTGTTGTGTCCACCTTCGGCTTCGCGTGAAAGGCGTGTCGTCCGCCGCGAGATGCGATTAGATCCGGCCGCGGGCCGTCCTCAGCGCGTGACGGCGCGTGACACGTGCGAAACGAAAATCTCTTCACGCGCCTTTGCCTTTGATTGTCGTGCCGGTGACCGGAGCACCCCTCCCCGGGAGGCTCACATTTCGGGAAGCGTGTGTTGGCGATCGCGATTCGCGCACTTCGGTGTGTGTTATGGTTCCGAGGCTGGGCTTACCGTGTCTGGTGTTGCGAACCAGAAATTAAACATCGGACCAAAACATACAAACACCTTCGGACGGCTGTCGGAAATGCTGCCGCGCTCTGATTTAGTACGCCAAGGCAGGCTGCGGCTTCGCTACGCTTCATTGGCCACCACCGGCGGTCGGATTTGGTGGCCCTTTCGGAGAATCGCACGGAAAGAAAGCCCAAACCCCCAGACCACGGGACGGTAGAAGAAAGGCCCCGGCGGGCCCGGACATAATGTTTTGACACGTTTCCGATCCACAATGATGAAGCTGTTTCGTGGCGTGGCTACGGGGATAAAAACAAAATCTCCATCCTACGATCTGACGCGACCGATCGATCGATCGCGCTATGGGGCACTCCGATCAGGTTACGCCCCTAGTAGTAAGCTGGACCACCCCTGGTTGGGGCCGTGTTATGGAAGTGTTTTCCCATTAGAGATCACATTACACATCACATCTCGGCTCCCCGGCGGGCGATCCGAGATGCATTCCGTGAAATGTGATCGATCGGTTTGGGTGGGGGCTGATCGACACCACTCTGCCCAAGACCCCAGCGTGTGCAGTGATTAGATTTATGGCCCTGATCGGACCTTCGGAAAGTATATCGCGTATCGTGTCGATCCGGTCAACCGGGGCGCTTCCGTACCGAGCTAGGCAGAGATCCGATTCATTAGTGACATTACGAACGGCTCCTGAACCTTTGACTCCGCGGAACAGCGGGAAGTCTGCAGCTACAGCCAGGAACTCGCATAACCCGTAGGTCGCGCTCGGGTCGCGCATTAATGCAGAATTAATCTCCACATCTCGGCTAGGCGCTCCGATCCGATAGTAGGGCTGCTCGTCGGAGTTGGAGACCCGTGTAGAGAAGGTATCATTAGCAACCCCCCACTCTGGTGTTCCTCTTGAACTTTCGACCCCACAAGAGACCCCCATCGTATCGGGGCACTCGGTGGAACGATATCCAGCACACTGTTCACTCTCAAGTCCGCCGTCAAGAGCGAACCTAGAGCGAACCTAAGGGATCCTTACCACGCCAGCCGAGAGCATCGTGTGCGCTAATCGTGCGATTTGTTAGTGGTCGAATGGGCAGCTGTCGGTGAATTGTTTCCCATTCTTTAATCACATTTCGCGCACTTCAACAACATTTCCGAAATCTGGTTGGTGCCTGGGCAATGGAAAGTGGCAGCGTCAATGACGTGCGCCGTAAAGCGAAGGTTATCAAGGTTTGTACCTCCAGATCGCATGTTTAACTCATCACACACCACCCTGCCGATTGCCGCTTCAGCCCACACATCCCAATTTGCCGCACGATTGAGCCTCCTCCGACATCAATCGACAAACCGCCAGATTAACCTTTCTGACGTCTGACTCTGCTCTCGCTGCTTTACTGATGCCGCCGTTTTGTGAGGCTTACCGACGAGAACGATCGATGGTAGAACGCACGGCGCCGTTCTGAATTTCGTTTGGGGCGCGTTCGTCCCGGTACGCTACCCCCCCTGAGTTTATGTTGCGCTTTCGCTGCGACGATGCGATGGTGGGTTGTTCGGTTTCGTACGTGATTTAAATATCAAAACGGGCTGCCAAACACCAACCACCTTCTCGATGCGCGCTCGGAAAGAGTAGATCAGTTCACGGCGGAGCACAGAATTATGTTTGATGTGTGTGGTGCAAATTGTTCGCTCAATAACTTTTTCGAGTGCCTACAATTTATGGCCCCACTCCGGTGGGGGAAAAGGTTTCAATTTCACTCGGTGCATTGCAGGCAGTAATCTATCCGAGCTGAAGGATAGAAAACCCTTTTTATGCAATTTTTGAAATCCGTGCTTCTATTTCCACGCCTAGAGTTTGTTTTTTTTTCGTGAAAGAATAGTATCCTTTTCATGCCCTAACTACGTTTAGTTTATTTATTCTTCTATTTTCTTAATCAAAGTCAACGGGTACCGTGGCCTTATCGGGAGCTTATGCGAATAACTTAGAACAAATAATACAATTAATCACACAAGACCAAAACAGAAAGTGAACTGACAAATGTTCTAAAATAGCGACTACGGCATTTGGAGAAAATGCATTGTGAAGCTCACTCAAAAGAGACATACTGAAGTCTAGAAATGACGAGAAGTTGTTAGAAATATGACAAACAGTTGGTAGCGGGACATTATTTGCTCTCCAACATCGAATAAAAAATGTCGGACATGTGAATTGTCCCAATCAAACTCAGAGCATTGCAATTCGATTCCCCCTTTGCGGTATTGAGGATCAGGATTCAGGATTCAGTATGATCTTGTTTGGCCTCTTTCAGCAACACTGTCGACGGTAATCAAATCAAATCAAATGATTTTTTTGGTCTTGACAACATCAGTAATAACAAGCTCAAAATTGTCACTGAATTAGCGAAATGTTTTCCCTTTTTTCTGCGGAAATTCTCTCAAAATAGATACCTAATGGCCCCACCACTCAACTACTTAGTGGTGACCCCCCAGGGTGTTTGGGGTTAGATAAAAACACACATTTGTGAGCCTCTATCCGTCGCTTGGTTGGTTCGTCGGTAGGTCATTCCATTAGCAGAGAGCAGCTGTCCCCTCAAGGGCCCCATATTGAAACGATTGTTCTCCGCATTTCTCGATTCTAGGTGTGTTTGGTGAACGAAAATGGAAATCACACCCCACCGAAAACACCCACACGGACCGGGGATGGATGGACCGGACCACACCAGAGTGTGTCCTCTGTCTTTTCACCCGTGGCTTGTCCTTTTTTCGCCCTTAACACCGCGGACGTGGGCACAGACCCCCAGAGACCTCGCTGTTCGGTCCAGTTTCGTAAAACGATGTTTAGGATTTCGAATGCGGCCATTCGGCGGGGTGGGGAGTAGTGGGCACCGGACAGGCCGCCGACGACTTCTTGCCACGTCAGCCGAAGTCATCGCGGCGAAACCCTGGGCGAGCGAAACAAGAAGTCATGCTGAAGGCTGATTTGTTTCTCATTATTTATCCATCTCTCCGAGGAGGTGCGCCTTGCGGAGCCCTTGCCCCGATGTGTCAGTCAGGGAGTCGACAGGGGATGAAAAATGGTGTTAGCGCGCGAGGCGCGATTGCTGGTGTGGTGCCCTACATGCCTGCTTGTTGGACATTTCGTGATTCATAACAAGCTTCTGCTCCGAGCTCCGAGAGAGAGAGAGAGAGAGCGGAGCCCTGGTTAGGAGGAGGCGCATTTATGGCACTATCAGATTTGTGGTCCACGGCGCAAAGGAAGAAAGCCTTCCCTCTTCTGGGGGTGGTAGGCTCCCCGGGGGCGGCGGGAGTGTGTGCCGTGTTTGTTTAAGCTTCTGAATAATGACCGCGTTACCGAGGAAAAGGTGGTGGTTAAGTGGAAAATAAACAACGAGATCGTGTGTCGACGACGGCGACGAACCACCTCCCGTGGGCCTCGTTGGGTTTTGCATTTATGTTTCTGCTCCCATCGCCCCCCGGGGGAGGGCCTGAGCCACCCAGCACCTACCGATCAACCCACTGCTCTCTAACATCATCCGCGTCCACGGGTCATCATTCGGATTGGATTTAAATCCCATTTAAACGGGATTTGAAGCGAAGAGCATAAAGACCCGCGGCGGTCTCCTCATTAGGCGCACAGCCAGCCTGTATGGGTTTGAGTCGAGAGATTCATTATTTCCTTTCCGCTGCCAAAACGATAAATCGCTCGCGGACCTCTCGGAGACTCTGGCTCCGGGTGAAAAATTGCAGAAAAATGGCCCCATTGAATAGCCCCACGAATTTCCAATCACCACGACGGCCCCGGTCCTAATCGGGAAAGCCGCAGCCGGCGGGCTTCGTCCGTCGTGCCGAGCGATCACGGGGGATGTGCGCAAGAATTTCACGCAAAAGACGCCAAGCCGCGAGTGTGTGCGCTGCGCAATCTCACCACGCGTAGCAAAATCGTGACACGCTTCCTTCCACGACGGCGAAAGGAAAATGGGCCTCTCTCTCTCTCTGTATCGCGTGGCGGAATGTGAAAGTGACTTCCCATCAGTCCCCGGTGTGACGCGCGTGGTGGTGCACGACACACCAGGACGACGCCAGCTGTCGTCGTCGTATGTGGCGAAAAATGAGGGAAAACATTTCTAAAACATAATTAAAATCAGCAAAACAACACCACAAACAAACAAAAGAGAGCGTGGTGCTGGGAACATGGAGACGGAGATTGGGTTCTTTTGCCATTTTCTTATCGCGGGTTTGCCAACTTAACGAGCCGCTCGGAACGGGTAAACATGGTTAAGTGGAAACAAACGTCAATGGGTCGTGAGAATCAATTTCTGTGTTTGGCCGCGCAGCACCAATAACGTGTTAGGTGGTCAACTTCTCAGACTGAGATCACCTTCTGATGGTTTCAAGTTTGAGACCTTCAAAAACATTGAGCTGACAGCAAATAATTTTCAGTGACTTTCAATTGGTAGTTTTTGTTGCCGTTAAGTCAACTAGAGAAAGGACGGGGCTCGTCAACTTAGATTCTTAAGTCAACTAGATTCTTAGACGGGGCTCGTCCTGAATCCCCTCCGTTACTTCCTAGCAGAATATCCATTTAAATTTTGTTCCTTTCACTGAGAGTTGATTGCTGTCTTTCGCTAGTAGATCAGTTTGGAGTTATCGAAGGCTCGACCAGGTGGAATCCTGCCTTGGAATTGGAGAGAGTGATACGATAAACCGGTAAAAAGTTCTAATTAGCTTACCCAGCCAGCTTAGAACTACCATAGATTAAGTCAAACTGGCCTCCACAATCCTCTCACTCGTGAATCCAAACATAGTCCGGGAGGTGGAAGAACCTCAACATAGCACCATAAAACGGGCTAAAAATAATTTAGTCTTAGATGAACCCCCGAACGAACTCTCTGTTAAAAACGCTGTTTCTCAAAGTGACCCTGTCGGACTTGCGACTCCTCAGACGGGCATTCTATAGACTCTCGCCGGTTTTACTGCGTCTAGACCCCGCCGGGAACAAACAAACGCGGCTCGAGCCAACACGCCAAAAAGTGCTTAAATGGTCAAACACACCCGGAGTCAAAGCGTATGCTTTCGTGGGTTACGGCAGGTCCCAGGCGTCCGGCGGGGAGACCTTCAAAAATTGCGCGTGTTTGTCCATTAATTTTATGCCAAATAAGCAATGGCCGGCGGCTACGCTGTTGTGCCCTCCGGGGTCCATTAGAGTGTGAGAGAGAGAGAGAGAGGGGGGGCCAAAGAAAGTGGAGTGACGGCGTTAATTGCCTTACCCTTTGCTTTATCCACGCGATTTATTGCGTGTTGCGTGAAGACAGCGCAGCCCCAGAGACCCGTTTGCTCCCGATACGGACGGGTGGGTGTTTTTCTTCCCGCGGCGGGGTCCACTGCATTTTTTGCTACTCACCCGTTATGCTTCTTATGCTCCGCTAGGTGTGAGACCGCCCAGGCGGGATGTGACCATGACGGATCGAACGGACGGAGCGAAAACAGGACCGGAACCGATCGAGTTTGCTTTCCGGGGTGTTTAGTTTCCGTTAGCCGTAGATGGGGCGCCATCAAACGCTTGCGCAAACACGCACGCACGCACGCCAGGCTTCGACGGAGGTTCGTGTTCGGCGTTTGACACCTTCCCGGGCCTTGGGTCCTCGCATCGGGCTTCACACGCTCCACTCGGCCCCATATTGGGCTCGCCCGGTTCTCCGTAGGTGTTAAGCGCCCGTCAAACGCCGTCTATAAGCCGCTACGCGGGCCACATGATGGGAGATCTCAGCCATTTCGAGAGCAGCCTGTCGCTTGGGAAGATGCAGCCTTCCCCAGTGCATGATAATAATTCGGGAATGAGTTTACGATCGGCCAGCGCGCGCTAATTAACGACCAAAAAGGTTGCTGGGCCCCCAAGAAAAGGTGGACAAATCTCCCCGGTCGAGGGCCTAATGCTGATCATCAGCGCGTCTCGCGGAGTGGTAACGGTCGTAAAGCCACCACCAACAATGCCATTAGCGGGATGCCCACTGCTTGTGTGTCTGCTGCTGATGCATGCCAACAACAAGTCGTAAAAACGGTCCAAACAGCGCAGCAGCTGTCAGCGGACGGCGAAGGCGCATCTTCGGCTTTTTGCCATCCTTTTACGCGCGTCTTCACCTCAGCGCAAGGACCTGGGCCAACGATGCAATAAACCGACACCGAGCGAGAAAGAGTGCAGCAGCACCAGGTGATGCCATTTGGCAGCGGTCCTGGCGTCAATCCCAAATGAAAATTTGCCTGCTGACCGCGGACCATTTTTTGGTCCCGAACGCAAAATGGGTTCGAACGGCGGCGGCGTGCAGCTGCTGAACCGACCAACTCATTAGCGGCTTTTAATCGTTACCGCCTGATTGCGTCACATCGGTGAGCGGGCCTTAATAAAATAATCCCATCGAACGAGAGCGCCGACTCATAATCTACTCGTTTGCAGGAATGCACCAGGACGCGACCACAATTCGAACAAATAGAGTCCGGGTCGATCCAACCGTTGTGGGAATCAATTCTAATGGACGATTCTCGGCCGCCGCAGCGTGATAAGGTATTTTGGTGCTGTTGGAACTCTGTGGCTACGGCCAACCACCACCCCGGCCACGCCATTATCCTTGATTACTCAGCAGGGGACTCTGCAGACACAACACGGCGCTCTCGTGTTGAATTAACTTCCCGAACTGCGGCCAGCCCGGGAATATGCAGTAGTTAGTGGTTGGTTGCTAGTCAGTCTCTGCGTGGTGTGCATTTAAAGGATTAGCCTAGTGTCCGCCGGATCCGCCCCATCCGGTCGAGGTTTTCGGACGTATAATTGATGAACTACCGCCCGGGTGTTGTATTTTTACAAAACACCGTGCTGTGTTCGGTCCCGGGGTTTCTGGGCCCGCTCGGTGGCGGTGTTGCACAACGTGTGCCCCGCAGGGATTAGAACCCCAACCCCCGGGCGTTCTAATTTATGGTAGAATCAAGTGCCAGCTTGAAAACAATAAGTCAAGGCAGCTTTTCTGCGAACGGCAAGGGAACGGTAGCAACCGACGGCGGCCAGAGGGATATTTATTATTCGTCTTCTGGGAGTCGCCTCCCGGGCGCTCAGAGGCTGCGCGGACGTGCGGCTGTAAAATACTTTCGATTATTTATAAACGACCTAACCGCAGGGTCTCGTGACCGCGCCCCAAGCAACGCCTACACGGACTTCTGAGTCTGTGCCAAGGAATGTCAACCTTCGTCGCCGCCGGCCGGCCCTGCCACCACAGAATTTCTTGCGCTCGGATCTTCTAGACTGCAGGAAGGTGTCGATTCGAGGGGTGGAATAAGCTTCCCTCCGAGACCTCAGAGGACCCGCCGGTACCTGAAGGTGCACGCTGGTCTCGATATCGCGTCCGATAGCCGGCGGCATGTCCCGCGCAGATTGGATGTTTTAATTTCTGGTGCGTGCGCGCGCACACAGCACGTTTGTAATTTATGATATCTGGCCCGAGCGATCGCGTCGTCTCCATGTTTGTCCATGTTCGAGGCGGCCCTCCACCCCCCGAATCGGCATCATCGGCCCTCCGAGCCGCGAGAGATAACTCAATTTGCAACAGCTGATTGAGACCACGTCGTCGCAGCTTTCGATCGCCCGTCGTCTGCGATCGAACAGCGTTTTTCAATTAAGTGACGAATGCGCCGTGGATCGACCTCCTCCCCCCTGGGTAAAGCCCAAGGCTTTGCTAGGGCGTAGCACTTAGGCCACCGTGCAGCGGAGAGTGTGTGGCGTCTTGAGCCCTGTCCGAAACCAGTTCAGTCGATCGCGCCGGCGGCGGCGGGTGCTCTTGGTGGTGACACCGTAAGGTGTGCCATTTGTGGAGGCCGATACCTGCTGGTGGCAGGACCCGGACCCCCGTGGTCACTTGGTGGGGGCCCGTGAGCCTCTGATAAATCTGATTCTCACCTAAGTGAATTTCAATCACACTCCGAAAGAGAGTGTGGCCGGGGAATTTGTGGCACTCCGGCACTGGGGTTTCCAATTCTCTCAGTTTGGGCACACAAAACATGGGCAAGGATTTTCTCCGAAGCCTTGGGCCTCTCACCATCCGGTTGCCAATAATCGTTTAAACAGATTGGAACTTGTAAATTGATTCCATCGAAGGTGATCGCGTCTCGCGCGCGGGCGCGCACGTTCCCGTTATGGCTGGGCTCGCCACGATCGCGCGACACTAGAGTCGCGTCTCCAAAGAAGACGGCTGCTTGGTGGCGGTGGGCCACAGGGAACCTGGTCTATAATTCCAATCCTACGTAGCAGGCAAACACATTCGCTGGCCTGGCTCGGCGATCCCAATCGATCGCGGCGTGTCGGGTATGTGTTCACAGATCTGCATAGAGTTCTCCAGCGAGGCACTCCGGAGCGACATAATTTATCGTTTGCCGGTGAATTATCGATCCATTATTTATAGACCCACTACTACGACGGCGCAGGGCGGAATGAATTCGATCATTTGTGGCGCGCGCCTTAAGGTCGGTCGCGCGGACAAACCGATGACAACGCGGCTGGACCTCACTGGCTCTGGTTGGACCTTCAGACTTGAGCTGGAAAATTATGTTATTTTTATTTTAATGCATTCAACGTGTTCCGGAAATGGGTTCCACTCGGCAACGGTCATTCTCTCTTTCGGTCGATAAGTGATTGAATTGGTTGCTCCTCTATGCGAGTCGTGGAAACTGGGGTCGAAATGGCTTCTAGTGTTCGGGTTCGTGGTGTCAGTTGTGGGATACTAAAAAGCATAAGCCCGGGCCACGAATGGCCGCCCGCCAACGATCCAAACAATAATGATTGGATTTATTCTTCACCATAAACTCGAGCATCTAATAGTGACAACGCATTAACCACGCTCGACAGAGAAGAGGTTATGGTTTCGTTGCATTAATGCATCGCCGGTCGCTAGTCCATCTCTTCTCGATTTCCTTCACGGTCTTCCTGACAGATGGCGGAATGTTAATTACCGATACCCCGGAGCAGTGTCCCTCTCTCTTGGTGGAGATCTAGTCAAGAGATTTGACATTCCTTCTGCGATCGGCGGAGAGTGAGAGTGAACCCGCGTAATCAGACACCCAGAACCGGGGTCCACTTTGTTGGGCAATTAGTGTCGCGTGAGACACTCTCATCTCCCAGCGTTCCACAAATCTCCAAACCAGGGAAGCTACCGAGAGAAAGGGAGAAAGGTATCATCTTACTACCTGGCTGCCTTCAAGTTGTGGCCCCGTGTCCCTCCGTGTCAGACGGTTCGTCGGTGGTGGGCCCAGACAAAAGTGAAACCGGCGCGTCTTCTTCCATCTTAGACCGATGGATGGATGTGTGCCGACCTTAAATTGGATACCTTTCACAGTGCGGGACGGAACACACTCCTGTCACTACAAGAACTTTCTTCCCGGTTTTGGGCCCGTGTCTCGGGGTCTGACTCGTCAATCAGCCAGCCCTTCAGAGCGATGTAAACAGTAATTCTAGGTCCACAGCAACTCCAATACATTCACGCGTTGAACAAACACGCGGCAGTCTGACGGGGAGTGGCGTGCCCCTGTCTGTGGGCTGTTGTGTCATTGGAGACCTTCGTTCGTCGTCGAAGTCACGGACGACAAAGTTACGAAATCGGAAGCGCACCCTCGGAAGTGGGAGTGTGGAAATGGCACAACATCTTCCGTGGTCTGGCTCACCTGTAATTTGCGCGGCAACTTCCAGATAGCGAATCCGAGGGCTTGTGGGGAGTCATGTTGCCTGTTATCTTAGAACAACGTGCCTGGAAAAGTTGGTCCGCCGCGTCTGGAGAAAACTTCATTATCGAAAGTTTTGGTTGTCGATAGACACAGATTTTGGTGGCTAAAGTTGTGATAGACACGCACTGATTATGTATGCCGATCGCATTCATACTCCGACTTTGGGGAACCAGGAAAATAGCAAGATCCCCGATGACAACGACGACCAGACGCTGCTTAGGTGGGCAAAAGTTAGTCAAAGTGATTAACGGAGACAAATGTCCCAACTCTGCTTTGCGTGGCGTAACAAATTGATTTGCCGATTTATTGTGCCGATGATCGGTTCGGGTGGGAACCAATAGACTGCGAAACAACAATGTTATAAACGGCGTTTCCCACACACTCGCCGCCGCTACACTCTGCTTCTTCTTCCGATCGGAATCTCCCGAGAGTTGGGTTCGGATTGGTGGCGGGGCGAATGGAATGGAATTCGAATGGCGGCGGCACAGAAAGAATTGCATTCGGGCCCCGCGGGCAAGTAATTGCATTTGCAACAAATTTTCCGAGCAAATTAATTTCCACCGCCGCCGCCACTACTGCGCCCAGCTCTCCGCGACTCCGGAATGAATGCAACTGCAAATCGGGTCACCAGCGGCCGGGCTGGGCCGTGGCCAGGGCGTGCGCGCGTGACGCTGCCTCCGGCATTTGTGCTTCGCTGCGCCTCGGAACTACATTACAGAGAGACACACGCAGAGTGCACAGTACAGAGAGGGCGCTTTAAAGTTTGTGCCGCCCTCCAGGTTCGTAGCGCGGATGGTGAAATATGCTTCTATGCTGGCGGTGGCGGTCGCAACCTGTTGTGGCGGAGGCTGGATATTAATTTTCATACGCCCCAACCAAGAAGCAGAGAGAGAGAGAGAGAGGGAGAGAGGGACAGTTTTGGAGACCACAGGATCGTTAGAAGAAGTTAAATGTTGGCTTGGCGGTGGGTGAACTCTCTCGGTCGCTATCGCACGACTTATCCCCTAGTAGACTCCGGAGAGAGGACTGGCCCCCGCCGTTAGCCCGGGAGCTACCACGAGCCTTGGGTATAGTTAATTACACCTCCCGGCGATAAGAGTTTTCTTATCCGGGCCTTATTTCTCGGTGGGCGACTGTCACCTACTCGCCAATGCCGTGTGGTCTGCCTTGGGAGGGCAGATTAGCCACCGATTAGATATCGGACAAATGATGAAAACGCAACGCAACGTTTTGAAACTTCATTCACCTACTGTGCTGCTTATCAGCGTTTGTCCAGGAGCAGTACATCACCTGCTGTCCGGTGTATGGCTCAGGATTTAGGGCTTTGCTTGTGATTTCTCAGAAATTACGCGGCCTTAGGATCCAAGGTCTGTTTTTAAACCCACGACAGTGAGCTGAGTCAACATCGAGTGTGTTGGGTCTATCAACGTTAGATCCCTTTTCTACGATCAATAAAACTCAACTAAAACGCTTCAACGAATATTAGGGGCCAAATAATGGCGCTCCCTGGCGGGAACTCCTCCAGGAAGCTTGAAGACGCATTGAGCACTGTTTGGACACCAACTGATGAGAATATGTTTTTGGATCTTCATTCAACCCAGGGAGAGCCCGTGTGGGAATGGCTTCATCCCAAACTTGAAACGAACGCCCCTCATAACCGCTCATAGCTTTCTTAGGGTGAGCCTCTCGAAGTCTCACGACTATTTATGGACGAAAGATGACATCGATGGCGGGAACAACACAGGACGCGCGGAGGGAGCCCATCTCCCGGTTATGTCCTATTTCTTGGGCTACCATCGCCCCGAGACACGCACGTACAGGCGGCAACCCATCGTTTCGTTTCAATTGAAACAACAAATCCCATCAAGACCTGCGCGCCTCCTCCTCGGCCTAGCAGCAACAGTACCGGTGGCCACGGAGGACCGTCGTGTGTGGGTCGCGGTCTCTCTAATGTGGTTGCATGATGTGTGAATAGCACTTTTCCGGCCTCAACTTCCTATGGGCGCCCCAAAACTGTAATGGCTTCAATAATGTATCTCTCTGCGTCGTGCCCTTAAGGCCGTCGGGGCGGAGAACAACCCTCTTGACAAGTGGCCTGGTGACGGGAAAATAATCTCTCCGGCGGGGCTCTCCCTTTTATTTCCGATGCCACAAGCAATGTTTGTTTTTAGGATACGGTGGCCGTCAGTTTGCGTCTTCCATTCATATGGAAATTCAATTGTGTACCGCTGAGACCTCTCTCTCGCTCTGTTCCGTGTGATGGAGGGTCTCATCAATGGTTAAAATATTCAATCTTTCTGTTAGCGGCTGCAAAGGCCGCACAAGTGACAACGGGAACCACCGGGCTACTGGCCGTTCGAGACGCCGCACGCTACTCTAATACCATCTGTCATCATCATCGGAGAGGTCAACCTCGCCCAATCATATGCCTGCGCCCTGCGCCATCAATACTAATTGAGAGCAATGTATCTGAGATGGCTCTGGGGTGGTGTCCCAACGGCCGCCAACTGGCAAATTGGCCTCCACTTCACGCGAGATGAATTCCAAATCGGGCGAACCGCCAGTCGTCGTCGGGCGCCGCCGAGACACTTTTCAATTAGGCTGATGATGTCGATGATTTTAATGGTCCCAAAAAGCGAGAGAGGCAGATAGGGTTTTAATGGCGTGTTGCGGGCTGGCCTCAAGCACCGGGTGCGATGTTGGTTCGTGGTGATAATAAATCTTAAGTTCGGAAAGTATCGGAGCGCCGGAGTGTTTTATCTCTCGAAATTGATCGTCGTCAAAGTTCGATCGTTTGAGCCTCAAACATTCACTCTCGCTTCCGGTCCGTGTTGAGGAAGGCGTCCTCAACGGCTCGTGCCGCAGGGAGGAGGAATGGAGAAAATTAAATCGAAGGGCACCCCGGGAAAGGCCAAAACTCTCATCCACACGGTGTATGAAAACTGACACTAATTGGCATCCTTCTTGTCTTTTTCCCGCAGGCTCATGTGGTGGCAGCGTTCGAGCAGAGTCTATCCAACATGACCCATCGGCTGCAGTCACTGACGGCAACTACGGAGAAGAAGGTACGTGTTGGCTGGCGGTGGCAGAAGCGTGCCCCGCCACGATTCGACACTAATTGATCCCCCTTTCGATGTCTTCCCCACACAGGATGGCGAAATATTGGAGATGCGCCAGACGATAGAACTGTTGCGGAAGCAATCGATCCAGGCCGGATTAACTACCGCCCATATGCAGAGTATGGGCGTACAAGTTAACGGACAGGTCAACGGAACGGTGGTAAGTCCTTCGAAACGTGTCATCACCGTGCGTCATCCCCTTTTGCTAACTGCCCGCTCCGTCGTATCCATTTTAGGCCGCAACGGAACAGACGAAAACATCGACGATCAACAACGGCGGCGCCAGCAGTGTCGGTGGGTCGCCTGCCGCTGCACCACCGTCGTCGGCGGGCCCGGCGGGAGCGGAAATGCAACGGCACCACAGCTCCGACTCCATGTGCTCGCTGAACTCGGTCAGTTCCGGCTGCTCGGCGCAGGACAAGAGCAAGCAGAAGAAGAAGGGCTGGCTGCGCAGCTCGTTTACCAAAGCCTTTTCGCGCAACGCAAAGATTTCCAAAACCAATCGCCACGTGGTGGCCGGCACTGCCGGTACGGTGGCTGCGGCCGGCGGTGGAGGAGCGGGCCCTCCCGATGGTAACCACCATCATCACCATCACCATCATCACCACCATCACGGTGGGCCGCTGATTGAGAACGGATCGCCGGCCATGAAGCCACCGCTGAACGGTGGTGGCGTTGGCGGTGGACTGAAGCCAGCACACGGCATCATTCCACCGCCTCCGAGCGCCGGACTGCCACCGCTTTCACCCACCAAAGGCAGTCCGCAGAAAATGCTGTCCATCGTTGACAATGGTAAGTTCAGCGAGACGACATTCCCAAATCACGCCGTTGTGACCCTTTTGTCCGTTTTTCCCCCCTCAGCCAAACCGGTCGATGCGATCGAACAGAACGGCAACCCCGTGGTGGAAGATCTCAAGAAGCAGCTGCGGGAGAAGGACCTCGTCCTGACCGACATTCGGCTCGAGGCGCTCAGCTCGGCGTCGCAGCTCGAAAATCTCAAGGACACGGTCATGAAGATGCGCCAGGAGATGATGAACCTCAAGCAGAACAACGAGCGGCTGCAGCGGCTAGTGACGACCCGATCGCTGGCCGGCAGTGAAGTGTCGCTCGGTCCAGTCAGCCCCAGTGGTTCGATCGGCGAACCTCGACGCTACAGCCTGGCGGCCGATTCCGGCATGGGCCGGGCTCCCCTCGAGCTTCCGCAAAATCTGGACGAAACGGAAGAGGACAATATCCCGCCGGCACCGGCACCGGAACCACCGCCGGCCCCGCTCAGCCCGGCGATCATCGCCGAGTTGTCTCCCACGATCGAGCGGGCAGCGCTGGTGAACGAAATCCTGACGACCCCGGCCGAGGACGTGGCCGATCCGGTCGACGGCAAGAAGATCTCGATCGCGGTCTACCTGGGGCAACCGGATTCGTTCCCGAAGTACGCGGAGGAGATGAATGAATGTGATAACTTTTACCACTCGTCGCCGGACGACGATGAGGACAGTAAGCTGGAGGGCGGCGGTAAAGCCGGTCGGTCCTCGTTCTCCGTCGGCACCGATCTGGAGGCGAACGAGTTCATCATCGCGTACACGTACATTTCGGGCAAGACGACCTGGCAGAACCTGGACTACATCGTGCGGAAGACGTTCAAGGACTATCTGTCGCGCATCGATCCGGGCACGAACCTGGGGCTTAACACGGACTCGATCACCTCGTACCACCTCGGGGAGGCGAAGCGTGGCCCGGAGATGGGCTTCCCGGAGCTACTACCCTGTGGTTACATCATCGGCAACGTGAAGACCCTCTACATCTGTCTGCAAGGCGTCGGAAGCCTGGCGTTCGATAGTCTGATTCTGCGAAACATCGTCCATCGGTACATTTCGCTGCTGACCGAACACCGGCGGCTGATTCTGTGTGGCCCGAGTGGCACCGGAAAGTCGTACCTGGCTCGCAAATTGGCCGAATTCCTGGTTGCCCGTGCCGGGCGCGATAATCCGATCGAAGCGATCGCCACCTTCAAGTACGTTCCCCGAACGGCGACATGTTGGGTTTTGTCCGAATTTCGATTGATTAATGTTTATTTTTTTCGCTTTCCAGCGTTGATCACAAGTCTTCGAAGGAGTTGCAACAATACCTTGGCCACATAGCGGAGCAAGCGTCGATGGCGAACGGTGCCGCCGAAGATCTGCCGGCGGTGATCATTCTGGACAATCTGCACCACGCATCGGCCCTTGGCGATGTGTTTTCTTGCCTCCTGAGTGCAACGGCCTCCAAGCTGCCCTGCATCATCGGCACTATGTCGCAGGCAACGTGCAACACCACCAACCTGCAGCTTCATCACAACTTCCGATGGGTGAGTTGAGGAGAGCGCTCTCAGATCCATTCGGTGCTAACGGCCGTTATATTTTATTCCCGATTCCCGTTGCAGGTTCTGACGGCGAATCATATGGAACCGGTGAAGGGTTTCTTGGGGCGCTTTCTACGCCGCAAGCTATTCACGGTGGAACTGCACAATCAGCAACAGCAACCGCAGCTCGAGAAGGTGCTCAAGTGGCTGCCGACCGTCTGGCAGCACATCAATAGCTTCCTCGAGACTCACAGCTCGAGCGACGTTACGATCGGACCCCGGTTATTCCTGTCCTGTCCGATGAACTTGCCCGATTCGCAGGTTTGGTTCACGGACGTGTGGAACTACCATCTGGCACCGTACCTGATGGATGCGGTCCGGGAAGGCGTTCAGCTGTACGGACGGCGGGGCGGTGCTTGGGTCGATCCGTGCACGTACATCCGAGAGACCTACCCATGGCCGATCGGACCAACGACGGTCCCGCAGCTGCGCCAGATCACGGCCGATGACGTGGGCCTTGAGGCGAGCGCTCCGGCGAACTCGGAAAACCAGGACCCGTTGCTCAACATGCTGATGCGGTTGCAGGAGGCGGCCAACTACAACGGAGGCAACACCGAGCAGGATTCGGACTGTGCCAGTTTGGACTCGAACATGACGCACGACAGCTCGGCTGGAGCCGAATAGGCTGAGGGCGCTGCCTGGACTGCCAACCTCTCAGTAAAAACGGGTCCCCGAAAAGTCACGTAAGTGGACGTTTCGCGGAAGTGTGAGAGGAACTTTAAAGTTGGCCAATTATTGTTTACCGAGCACCGAAAGGATAGACGTTGCCGATGTGTGAAAAGTGTAGGCCACCAGGAGGACACACCGGCCACGGAAAGTAGAGACCATTAATTAATTGCCATCCACGCCGCGGGTGATGTTTGACAATTATGGTGCCGCCAAACGGTGTGCGTACGTGTCATCGGGTCGATCGACATTATTAAGGCTCATTAACGCGAGTGCAACCATTAAAAGTAATTAACCGGCGTGCGGCGAGATCGTGGTGGCAACAGAAAAAAGTGGGAACCAACAAAACGCCGAACGAGCCACACGACAGGGTTCGTGATATCAATTTCACACGTGAAAAGCTACCCGGTCCCGGGGAACCCTGGCCGGATTTGTTTATCGAAAGGAAAAAGGTGAACCGAACCACGAATATAATCATGAGTTAAAATGAAACGAAAAAGTAATCAAACGCAGAGAGGCGCGCAGCGAAAAGAAAAGTCCTCCGAATGAGCAAAATGAGCCATATTTTGCATGCATTTTCAGTGGCAATGGCTAGCGAGCGCCCTCTAGTGTTCGGTGGTGAAAACGCTCAATTGAAGCGCGCGCGCTGTGCTGCGTGTTGCATACCCGCTAGGCGTATCGATTGAATGCTTCTCGCTGGGCTAGCCGTTTTTGATGTTCAAATGGGCGGAAAAATGGATCGTTTTTCGATTCTGCCGAGTGGTGGCATAATGCAAATGATCGAAAGGAAAAAGAAACTGCCACGGGATGGGCGATAGAGCAGTAGTAACATTACACAAAACCACACCAACCAAAATGCGTTCAACGGAAACAATAATCAAATTGTGAGCATGGCAGAGAGAGAGAGCGAGCGACTGGGAGACATGTGTGCATTAACATATGCAAACCCATTCATTTAGAGAAACAAACATTAATGATATCGACGGTGGGGCAGCTGATACATCGCCCCGCCAGTATATTGAAGGTTTACTCTTTCCGCGCGCGCGCTGTTTTTCGCGGTGAGCTTTTGATGTGCGTATTTTTTGTAATCGTACCGAGGGAAGGCGAGCGAGATTCCCCGCTGGAAGCTTCCACTTGTAAATAGTAACACGCATTCGTATCGGTATCCTGTAACGATAAGCTACTCTTTACACACAGAAACACACACCTAAACTCTCACGTTTCACCAGCAGCAGTATGGTAAAGTAACGGTAAAAGTTATCATAATCAATCGCGCGTACGTTTCGTATCCTATATAGCTAGTTAGCGTATGAAATTTAGGGTTTTAAACGACGTCCGCCAAGAAGGTGTGTCACCCGCTCTACTAACCTCTATCGACCACTATCGTGACGATTTTCTTCGTATGTTAACAAAAAGAAACTGTTCGATTGTTTGTCGCTTCTAAAGCTTTAATGAGTTCTGTTCCAGCTACACCGCGACCCTTCAATGTATCCCGCTCCTGTCTCAATGTGGCCCGCTCGGTGGCCCGCTGTCCATGTGTTGTAAAATAGTGTAGAATAATTTTCCCGCTTTGTACTGTTCCCGTTTCCTCCTATTTTTAATAGTTTTTCATTGTGCTGTAAAGTATTGGGTCTCCGCCGTTTGTATTCTCCCCATCAGCCATCAATCGATCCGCAAACTCATGGAACTCGTGATAAAACAAGCATAACCTTTAATCGATATACATTTATATATATATATATCGGACCACGGAACCAATCGTTGTTGGTAACAACACAATAATCGTGTGATTAGCGGCCCATTAGCGGCTTATCGTCCGCCAGCCATTCGGGTGCAGTCAAGCGGAATTAAACCGCTCCATGCACACATGAGTGGAGCGCACGGGGCACGGCAACCAATCGCGCCAAAGCTCACACGCATCATAAACATTCAGGCCCCCCGCAACATACAATAAAATGAGGGAAAAATCGAAAGCGCAACATTGAATACTACAAACGCACGCAGCAGATAGCAAGAGTAATGTAATGAAAAGTGAAACATCAAAACCAGAGTAACAAATAACATTCAAAAGTGATACTAGTTGACGGGGAAGGGAGAAGAACTTAGCGGACAAAACAAGAGTAACCACATACCGATCCCGGGGAGAGAAACGCGCAGAGTGTAAAGAAGTTTATTGCAAACGTGACGTCAATAAATGAAGACAACTATTAAATTATTAAAGAAAAGCATCGAACCGTCCGCTCCGTCCGAAGGTAATATCACAAACAGCGCCGATGCCTTTGTTGGTGGAGATTAGGGTTTCGTGTGACACCACCGTGGGAAGAATCTATGCAAGCAACAAGTGAGCGGTCGCAATCGGAAGGTATGGGCCATTCTGTTGCCATTCTTAAATTATTATCCCGATAACGTCCTTGCGGTTTCGGGGGCCGCATTATGCTCACATTTCCTGCGACAGCCTTTCTACTAAAGGGGAAACGCCCGGCTGCTTCCTTATTTCGATTGCCACCAGTAAAAGGCTCCGGTTCCCAACACCATTATCGTCGGAACGACGATTTTGCATCACTGCAAAATCTCCATACGCTCCCTGCGCTCTCCAATCAATGGCCTCGCACACAGAGATTGTATCGACCGACGGCGGCATGTCCACCCACCGTCTTTAAGATGATCCCACAGAAGAAGGACGAGAAAAAACCAAGGTCCGAAACCGATGACAAACGCAGATAAACGGACCAATCCGTCCGAAATCATCCGGCATTTTTCGCTCCGCGTTCTGTATGGCCAGCACGTGCGCCAGCATGAGGTCTCTATCGCTGGCAGTGATCAGTGGAGAGTGAAGTGGTGCAATCCGGTCGGTCGGTGTGCCATTGGCAGCATATGGATTTTGGGCAGCCCCATAAAAACGACGGACACGAGACACGGGCCGGGATGTAGATGCCGAGCGAACGAGCCTCCCCAAAAACCAATATACCGATTGTAAATGCGTTATTAGAATTAATGAACTGACTCCGGAAAGGTCCCAGGATGTGTTCGGGATTGGCCAGATTGTGACGGCGGGGGGAGTGGTTCCCAAGGGCTGCCGCTTGATCCTTTCGGAACCGCAAGCGCAAGAAAACAGCATACCAATCAGATTATCGATTATATCCCCTCGGTCGTCGGGTGTTCCTCGGGTCGGGCGGCCACAAAACCACACCGAAACCCGTCACAAGCTCACAACACTTCATTGTTTGGTGTTTCGGTTGCGTTTCGCTTCCGTTTCTTCCGGACCGCACCGCACCGACCCCCGCTCTAATCATGCGTCTTCCGTCCCGCCGTCCCGGGATGGATGGGACAGTTTTTCCGGACCTTTTTTCTTGTTTTTTCTAGTCGCACCTTTTTTCGTGCGTAGTTTTTCTGTTGCGCCGCCAGCAAAAAAGGACCACTGACAGAAGGGACACAACGGTAGAGGGCTGGAGCCAGGGCCGTCGCGCGGGACCACACGCGCCAAAGGATGCGCCTGCCGGCGGCGATGCCAGAGGACAGTTTCTGTTTTATAAATATAATTAAAACGTAATTAAATTTTAATGGATTGGTAATTATTTCAATTATTTCGTCGTAAAACCAGCTGAGCTCTCCGCTCACAGCGGCCCCCCCCCGGAGCGCCTTGGACAGGGTAGCGGCGATTTTTCTGGAGAACCGAGGCCAACCGCACGGGACGAAGGACAACAACGCGCGGCGGTGGTGGCAGCAGTAGCTCCTGGCGTTTGGCGTGGCCTCGACACGTGGCAGACTCGCAGTCTCTCTCTCTCTCTCTCCCAGGGCCGCGTCACGGCGGGACACGGCGCCCGGATGGATGAGAAGGAATGTGGCCTAGATTTTGCTTTTGTGGTGGTTGTGGCCGCCCGGCCCCGCTGGCTGCCAGACGTCAAGGCGAACAGAAACCGAAAGGAGCTTCAGTGATGAATGGGGCCGGCCCGATCTGTCTGCTCTGGCCGAAGCAGGAAGCTAGGTAAGTGGGCTGGTGGAGGTTCGGCTTCCGGTGCACCCGCCACGCGAACGGCGGGACGGCGGAAATTCATTTCGGAACAGATGAAATCGACTGAAGCGAGAATTTAATTCGTTCTTTAATGGAATATTCGTAAAAAGGAATTTGTGTTTGTGCGTCGCATCGGTCTGGACGGACTCTCTCCGGGTAATAGGAACCGAGCCGGGTGCTCCCTGCTCTCCCTTCCCAGGGGCTGTGGTTCCGAAATTGACGATGAGCAGATCCGCACCTAGATCGGTCGACGACGAGCCACAGCAAATCCGCGCACAGACCCAAGCCGACCCAAGGCGGGAACAGCCTTGGCTTAATTTTACATTTCTTCTTTTCGAGTCTGCGGTCACGGGAATGGTTCCGCGAAAGGATGCGCGCGCCACTGGCAGAGGACATCGCGGAGCAGACCACAACAGGACTCGCGTTTCGCGTAGACACGCGGCCAGGGCGCGCACACCTCCGGGCGAGCCCTGATTATAATATTCATACAAATACTAAGCGAATGCAAATGGGGTTTCCGATTCAATTATTGAAGTTTGTATTTTTGCCGGTCTTCCCGACCGCTGGTCCGGATGGCGGACGGGCTGCCAGAATTGGCCGCAGCGCTCCGAACTTGTCTTTAACTTCTTTATTATTTTTGCACTTCAACTCGGATCGGATGCGATGCTAATGAAAGTAAGAACTTCTTGCGTCCTCCCCCGGCTGGCCCGTGGGGGTTTTCGTAATTAATTGGTGTTGAATTGGCCAGCACCGATCCGAGAGGGGCCTTTACTTTTAAAGCGTGAAGAGTGAACCAATTCCGTCTGTCCGCTCGGAGGCGCCCGGAGAAGAGCACGTGCGGCAATGTTTACTCGCCATACGCGAACTGCATCCTGCCGTACTGCAGTCGATAATTTATTTTCCCAAAAAAAAAATACAAAACATACACGCGCGGCCAGAACCGGCCACGTTCTCGGAATGGCCGGTCGGCCGGGTGTACCAGAAATTGAACATTACAAAATAGTACGATTAAATATTTATTGTTTAACAAATAAACACGAAACGGGGAACCGTGGCCGTGGCGCACTGTTTGCACACTGGCCAACGGGCTACGCAACATCGCTGGCTGTTGCAGATGGGTTCCGGACGGTTCCGAAAGATTCTTCGCCGTTCGGGTTTTACGACCACCGAACTCATCGAACGCCGTGGCGTGATTTTCGGTGTTCGACTTTGACCAGTTGATCCGGTCGCCTGGTCCGGTTTGGTCCGTCCGGGGGTTGAGTTGGCGCGGAGAGTGAATTAATGAACGTCGTCGGCCGCCATCGACAGCGAGGCCGGGGCGCAACAGTGCGGCGCGCGTTGCGTGGCTTATGATGCTGGCGGCCCCTCTGTGTGCATTAGATGCTATGTGGCCGGACCGGGCCGGTCCGGGTTCCGATGTGTCTGGTTTTGTTAGCTTTTCATTTTCGAAACACCACCACGGGGATGGATGGAAGAGAGAGAGACAAAAAACAAGAACTCCAGCCCCACCCCGCCCGGCAGCTGGCTCAACCCGCGGTCCAGCTGTTGAACGTGCGCCCCGTGACTTCAAACGACCCAAACTGGTCACCGGCCCGGGTGCCCAGGGCGGTCAGCGCTAGACGCGGCCGTTTTTTGCCTCTTATGCATCGATGTTTTTATTTTCTTCCCGCAATCCGAGCTTCGGCCCGCTCTTTGGGTCTCGCGGACGTTTCGGTTGCTGTGGGACGGCGGCCAGCGTTGGATATTTTAATTTCATGCACCAACGTGCACCCTTGGCCAGCGTGTGTTTATTGAATGTACAAATAGTGCCGTCCGGTCCGGGGTGGGACCTTATGTTGGGGGCACCGGGCAACACGGTGAGTTAGCGCCCGGTGAGTCACCCGGTGGGCAGCAGCCATCAAACGGAACCACTTGATGGACAATTCGGAATTCGGCGTCAACCGCTGGCCTGGAGGCACTATTAGGCTTTTAGTGCAATAATAAAAAATAATGCACACATACAAACGGGGTGCCTGGGCGCCCAAAGGACCCCACAAACTCCAAATAAAGGCCCCCCAGTTGACAACAGTGCAGGCGCGGCTCAGGCCGGCCCCCGGTCCGGGTTAGTGTAAACATAAAGAGTTTGACTTTGAGGTCGCCTTTTTTCAGCTCGGAGTACCCGGACATTGGTAGCAGAAAATTGGGGGCAAGCGATTCGGGAAAATTGGTAGCAACAGTGCAGCAACGGCTCGGTAAAGCCTCTCAATCCGGCACCAGTGGGGTTTTGTTTTTGGCCATCCGCTTTTATTTGATTTATGTTCCACTTTCCGACAGGGCTGATCTGTATTTATTGGGCCCCGCTTTTTTTTTGCCTGCTCCTGATTCTAAACTCTGATTTCCATCGGGTCGGTCGCTGCTGTTGGCAAGGAAATTGAAATTTTTTTAATGAACAGCTCGTCCTTCCTGTCCGGGGCAGGATGAACACTGAAATGTGTCCCGCCGAATGCGACCGAATGGGTCGATGTGTGAGCGATGAAAAGGTTGTAAATTAATTGAAGCCCGCCCGGCCGCGATTTGATGGACGTGTTGCAGAAGATAATGAAATAGTTTTGGCCGACACTACGCCATTCCACATACGCAAACTAACTTTATTGATTCGCCCGGTGGTCCGGTGACAACGACAACTTTATTGCTTTTTAACTCTACACTGTCTGGGCCGGTTACGCCGTCGGGAAGGTCCCAATTCGGTCGGGTTATTCAATTTTTGTTGAAAGCTTTTCGCTGTAGAGTCACATAATGCAACAACGCCCCACGGCCGCCACCACAACGAGAAACGAGTTTCGACACCCGGGATTTGATGCTGGTGCTGGCCGTTTACGAATTATCACTCCGATATTACAAACGGACACATCGGGGACCGGCCCCGGGCTCCGTCCGATTCTGACACATCATAAACATGGCGCTTAACTATTTGGGAGGGGGGCGAAATGAAAAATGAAGACCCCTACGCAGCCGAGTGGAGCGAGATTCCGGGAAAATCGGCCACTTACCGGAACGTCAAATTTAAATCACCATCCGACCGTCCGCCGGAATAAGCGGGAGTTTTCAAAAATGTTTACTAATTAACAAAATCTCGCTCCCTTTTGGGCGACACAATACGCGGAACAGACGAGTCCGCGGCGGGGTCATAAAATTAGAACATACCCTCCCATTCCCTCGTTCTCAATCACGGCACCGGAGGGTCTAATAAATCGAAGTCGTTAGTTTGGGCCCGCGAGAGTTGACATTCCTTTGGCTTCGGCCGAAGGTGACATTCCCTCATAAAGCGCGTGTTTGAAAATATTAATTAGATGCATTCCGACCGCTCCGAAGCGTTTCGAAATTGTCTCGAAAATAGATTCCACTTCCGCTGCGACGTCTCAAGAATGATGGGGATTTCCGACCGTGTCGCGCCTCGTAGGTGAAACCAATCGCGCTTCTCGTTCGAAACGAGTGCGATTTATGTCCAGTCCCTTATTCTTCATTTATTTATTTCTTAACTAGCCGACCTGGCGGTTGTTGGAAATTTAAGCAAACGTTCATTACACACAACAGTTGAATCGAAGAATTGGGTATTTTCTTTTGGATCCAATTTCAAACACTGTCTGAAAAGTTAGCCTTCAATAAATTCTTCATTGCGTATTTTATCTCCATTATCGACCAGTATCGACCATTATGCTAAACCAGTCGAATGATGGTTGCGAAACGATTTCGGTCGAGTTTTTGATGGAAATGATCATGAAGTGATCACTAATCATTAAGTAGCGTAACGACGCATACAACTCAACCTTGTCCTTTGTTGACTGTTTGGCCGATTAAAAGGAATTCATAATGCCCTACAACACGATAATTAAAGACATAAGTTTTGCAAGCTTATCACTCAGGGGCTTTGACGCTCAACATTCTTACAATACTAATCTGATTTTATTAAACCGAAAGGAGCAAACTTGTTGGAAAGGAGCCATCAAAGTGTCAATCCTCACGGAGCTATGAAAAAGGAAAGATTTCTATTGCAAGAGTTATACGCAGGAACTGCACGATCGACCTCCTTCTACGATTGAGCTCCTTATGATCGAACGATCACTGAAAAATGGAGTATAATTTTGCAACCTGCAACCACTACGCTAGGATGAATTACCAACTATAAGAGAACCTAAATTTGATATTTAGAAGCTGCTCATATACTTTGATTGAAAAATGTAACCCAATTCCGAGGTGAACTACATCCGAGGCATATTGAAGAATCGTGAAGAATAAGAGTATATTGTTTACAATGGATTCGGAAATAAGCATTCCGAACCACCATAGAGGCCTCTAACCAAGAATTGAGTAAATGAGTTGGTGTGGTCCGTTGAGGCGACATAAGAATGATGCATCGTGAGATGCTACAATTCCACCGAAGGCTTAGTTTTACGGTACACCACTCACAAATGGATAGAATTCGTGTTGTGATTAAAAATAACATTTGGAATTCACCGATAGTTCCTATTTGAGTTGCTTTCCAACCTAACTCAATGAAAAATTGGTGACATATTCGGATAAATCCATTCGGAGAAGCCACATAGGCTTTACTTCGATGAAAGTTAACAGCTGATTGAAACATGATGGTCAAAAAATGTGGTCCATCAATATTAGATTCAGAAATCGATAAAAAATTCGCGAGTTCTTTATCAGTTGCCAAGCATGTCAATATCATTTTTGCTGAAATATATTGACACATGAAAAGTAGAACCAATGCACGACGTATACCCACAACTTCGGACTTTAAAATGATCGATGGAACAAGCAATGAGTTCCGGAGCACAACAGCTTTCAGTTTCGGACAAAGTGTAGTTTTGGGCATTCCGCATCCGGTAAACAGGCAGTTGGGCCACCTTCCCTCGTGAACATTCCCTCCGCATAGACACATTTAAATTGCGCACAATAATGGACAAAGTAAGGCAACGCTTCCCCGGCGATGGCGTGTGACCAGGAAAAGGGATCGATTGATTTCTGAAGTGCGTCCAGCTTCTTCGCGGTATCCTTCGCCTCTTGTCCACTATCGGGCCATCGCCCATTAAAAGTTTTGCACATCAAACTTGGCCGTCACGACTCCCCAACGAGCCAAGGGGCCAGCTCACTGGCTGGTCAGTAAAAAAGTGGGTCGAGCGGCGGCGTTGGGTTGACTTTGAATCGATCCCGTGCCAGTGAGAGGCACTCTCGCGGTGACGGCGACTTATGATGAATTTCACGCCAAGCAGTGGCCCCGTACGGGGGAGGGGAGGCAGCGGGGCCCGGGCCCTGTCTCCAGCCCGCAGACCGGTTCAAAGTTCGTGGAACAGTTTGGTAGATTGGTAGACTGTGTGTACTTGGGGCCGATCGCCCGATGAGGGTCAGCATAAATTGTTGCGGCCCCGTTCGCCGCGGCGTGCTGCGGGGAGGGCACCCAATTCCTCCCGCGTCCCCCCACAACCCCCCTTGAACGCATTTTAATCGCGTCGAATCGATCACAAAACGAGCTGTTGTTGCCGTTGCCCGGGGACCCCGGAGCCGTCGAGCGAGTTCGATATGGCACACGCGGCACTCACTTTTTTCTCCTCGTCTCGTCCCGGGTTTCTTTTATGCTGCACGCGCCTTTATGCTGCGTTGCGTAACGGCCCGTAGTTGGTAAAGATAAACGGCGCGAATGGCGCCCGAAAAGGACGGGGACGCATCTGAAGAAAGCCCAGCGCAAAGTGGTTTTAATTCGCTTCTCACGACGACGCGTCCACTTTCTCACGGAACGGGCGGTGCGTGCGGACACTTCGCGAGCTGCATCCGTCGGCTTGGCTTTTTGCTCATTAAGCCCGCCAAACTCCATTCTAATAATGGCCGTCCGGCCCGGGACCATCGAGATCCGTGCCGAGAAGCCGTGACCTTATTGGGGGCCGGGCACGCGATACGCCACGCTTTTCCGGAATGGCAACTTTCACAATCAATTTCCGTGTTTCGGCGCGGGAAACACGGCACGGAACCTGGCGCGGGCGAGGTCCTGCAAAGAGTGGAGTTCCTTTTCCGACTCGAAGGAGACGCAGTGGCGCACGCGATCGCGCCTCGCCGCCGTCGGCCCGAGATGGCCTCCTTGGCGCGATTGCGAATAAAGTGGAATGTGGCATGGGCTGGTCAAGCGTTTGATTTGTTTTCCGCGCGTTCCGTCGGACTCCGAGCTCTATCGGGCGCGAATCGCGAAAGTCGTTTAACGGGACCACAGACGGGACCATAAAACGGACCCGACTGTGGCCGGCTGGCCAGCGGGATGTGGTGATGCATCGGGAATGCACCTTTCCATCTCGGGACTCTTGGCGCGCCCGATCGATCGATGATTAATTCACCGGCCGGCCGACCGGCCGTTCGCGTGGCCAAAATTCAGAAAGAATAAAGTTTAAGCGGCTGATTAATAGTCGTTTGCGGTCGACTCCTTCGCGTTGACACACGCGGGACTCGGCGGTCTCCAACCTGACACGTTCAATCAATTCTAATTCATCCACTTTCATTTGCATTTAATTTTGCAGCCCGGCGCCCCCCGGGGGTGGCCACACCACACGCGCGCGCATTATGCTTTATTGCGCGACACGACCCAACACATTCGTCGTTTGGGAGCTAACGTTTTCTTCTCTTCCCGTTCTTCATTTCACCCGGCTCGCGTTCCGACGCCACGCAGGCCCCGGGCCGAACGGCCAGCCAGCCGGCGTGTAGGATGAAGAAATAATCAAGCCCGGACTGGGCCGCCGTTCTCTAGTGGATCGCGTCAGCCGAGCGACGAAGCTGTACCTCCTGGAGCCTAATGGAGAGGTTTTGTTGGCACGGCCAAGTCCGCTGGACCGCCGGACTTGGTCAACAAATCTGCGAGCCGCCGCCTGCGGCCTCACGAACGACGGACGACGTGGTTCGATTATCCGCCAACTCAATCAAACTGGGCCGCACGCCACACGCGCTCCTTCGGTGACACACTTATTTCCTCGCCAAATGCGCGCCGCCCCGGCCCGGGTTCCGGTCCACGTGTGCGTGGGGGGGTCCGAGAGGCGCGACCAATTTGTCCCGTGAGTTATGACTCACAGCCGCCAGCAGCCGCCACCACCGAAGAGTCGAAGGTCCTGCTGCCCGACTGAGTCACAGAGCTTCTCGGAAGCAGCCCGCGAACGCGGAGTGGAATGTTCATTGATAATTCACGTTACATTAACACCGCTGTTTGACATCTTTAGCACTTCATTTGGTGAACGCGATCGGGCCACGGAGATCGGGGCGGGTAAAAATAGGCGGCGTACGTCGGTGTAATGGGGACAGGCACTTTGTGGTGCGAGACTAACAAAGACAGCAAACACAAATTAGTTTTCGAGTTCATAAGTTCCCTCGAGGAAAGGGCCACTCAAAAACCGTAGGGACATTGCGTTGCTTCGAGTGTTTAGGGCCATCTTGTTACCGGGGAGACTTAACGAGAATGTGAATATTATGAAAATAAACACCGACACCGAATCGCACCGATTTTTTTGTATTTGAAACGACCGAATTTTGAATAAATTCACCCAAAAATCATGTGCCCTTAAACTTGACGTTGCGCGCCCTCTTATTTATTTCCGAAACCAACGAGATGCGCCATTTGTTTTCGCTTCATACTCGTCGAAGTCGCCGTCGTTAAAGCTGAATCGATAAATGGTTGCCCCGGTACCAGGGTCGCATGATCCGAGCAGGCAGCACGCTAGGTGGTGCGCTTAGCCACGCCCCCTGAACGATCGGCGCACGGGAGCGAGCGGGACCGGCGCGAACCGCTCACTCTCTCTCTCTCGTCGTTGCGCAGCGCGCGCGCGTTTTCCGGTTCAAGACGGTACAAATATTCAGCTTCGCACCAGGGTCGCATGTTGGCCGGTCGCTGAGCGGGTAGCTCGCGCAGCCCGCTGAGCTGCGTGCGTCACTCTCACTCACTCGCCCCGTCTCGTTTTCGCGCCGAACCTCCCTTTCGCACGGTGCCTCTCTTTCGTGCGCTCGGACGCGCTACCCAGGCTCAAGCGGAGCGTCATGGGACCCTGGTACCGCGGTGCGAACATTACGTGACGTGTTATGTGAGCGCGTATGACGACGGCCGCGCGTGGCCCGGGCATCCGAGAAGTTTCCGGGTGTTGTTTCTAATCGCTCTGAAATATTTCTTTCTCGGTGGGGGCCGAATCCCCCCTTAAAAAAGGAGTCGACACACGGCATTTGGGCAGTTTTAATTCCTTGTTTATTGACATATCGATGCGATTTTCTAATGGTCCCTTCCTGCACAACACACGGGTATGTTCCCGGCCCCTGACCCACACAACAACCACAGCAGAAACAACGGTCAGCATCGGGCAATATTCATAAATAAATCCAACGAAAACGGCCGCCCGGCGATTGGTCGCGCGCGGATCAATAAAGGTGTACACAATTTATGGGCCACCGACCGCATGTCGTCGATAAAAGCCTACTCCTTCTCCAGCGAGACTGCGCGCCCGCGCGCTGGCTACAAAGTGTGAAGATCTACCGAGATTATTGGGCCGAGAAAGCGGCTGGCCAGCTAATTTATAGCCTCCGATACCGTTTATGGCCGCGGTCGCACTCTCACCGCCGGGCCACCCTCCTCGCCGGGATCAATCAGAGGGCCGCCGACGCCTAGAAGATGCTCCACTGCACCGGAACCGGAACCGGCCGAATCGAATCGAAGCTGCCGGAGTCCCTCACTAAGCCCCCTTTCAGGAGGAACACACGCCACGCCGCGCGAGTTTGATTGACAGCCTTTGGCAGCGGCGCGGTCTTAGCGACCTGTCACGGGGCTCACTCGGTCCAATGAGTTGATAACTTTAATTA
Source organism: Anopheles bellator (assembly GCF_943735745.2). Taxonomy (NCBI): domain Eukaryota; kingdom Metazoa; phylum Arthropoda; class Insecta; order Diptera; family Culicidae; genus Anopheles; species Anopheles bellator. Next base: position 63,565,931 of record NC_071286.1, read on the forward strand.
ATGGTTTCTGATGATGCGGCGCTTTAAACAATCGGCCCAACCCATCCGCGCCTGGTGGCCGCTCACCGAGCGGCCCCGATGGTGTCATCATCTGGTGGCGTGGAGTATCCTGGGAACGACTCCTTCGCAAACAAACATGGCACCGTGGAGTGCTCGCGCTCGCTGCATGTTTATTTAATCTTCTCGCCAAACACACTGACAAACCCGGGTGCTGTTTGCCGTGTAAAATGTGCGCTTCCAAAAAGTGCTACTTCAAGCCAATCATCACCGCGCTCCAGCGCCCCCAGGGTCCCCACCGAAACGAGGGAATTATCTCCCGCCTCGCCGGGGGTTGATGTTGCCGTCGGTTTTCCTCTAATGGCGACTGACGGACTGGTGGTTGTTTGTCGATTGCTATGAGCACTCAGTTCGCGCCACACCACGCGTATCGCGAGTCCTTCCGCGTCGCTGCACCGCGGATCCTCGGGACACGTTTGTTGCGGATTTTATTTGATCGAAAAGCTCGCTCCGCGACCAGCGACAAAATTCTGCGCAAATTTTCGGGAGCAAAAACCGGGCCAGGCGCGTATTAGTAGCCGGTGCTGGGGAGACCCAAACACGATGGTTTGACATTTTAGCCCGCGCCCCTACTGCACGGGGGTTGCCCGAGGGGTAGATTGGCGAAATGTTGTGCGAAATGCGGCTGATGGATTGATGGATCGATGACGGGCAGGGTGGCGGCACGGGTCCGTCGGGTCGCGGAACCAGCAATCAGCACACGCGGGTGGGTCGGTGTAATCAGTTTGTAATCGGAATCCGGGATGTCTCCCGGTGCCGTGGCCGTGCCGTGCTGTCCATTCATTAACTCGCTCGACCCATCGCTCATAATTTGGCCGTGGCGGCGGCGGCGGCGGAGGCCATGCTTGGTGCGCTCACCTTTCATTACCGAATGTGCGTCCGCCAAATTGTCCCCGTCGGCCCCTGGCGGTGAACTCTTGAGTGCGCAGCCCACAGTTGGGAGACCGCACCTCGGTACGGCCGTTACTTTGAACTTGCGCTGTGCGCTAATTGCACTGCACTACGCCACGTTACATGTTGGAGTTTCTTTCGCAACGGTTCGCAAAACTACCTAAAGGACATACTTGATCAAGGATTTTACTATTGAAATCGCATAACTTTCGGCGGTTCGAAATGGGCATTATAGCGCCTGAATGTAGGCATCTCGCAACGAACGCAATTTGAAGTTTTTTTTAATAGAATTTTTAAAATACCCTTCAGAGTAAGGAACGGCGTTCATCTGCTAATTCCAATTATCGATTGTTTTCATTGATAATTTCTTGCTTTTTTCATGCCTAACATAAATCTGATTCCAATTTTAATTCCTCATACCCGGTCCAATATTTTTTACAATAATATAATTGTATTTTGCTTTATATATTTTACATACATAGACATTTGGTTACCAAATTTTTGTTTCTACAGTTGGACCGGAAGTTGACGTGATCCGTGACGTAGATATTAGCTGTTGTTGTTGTGTTCTTACAAGGACTTAAAGGACTTCTGGAATTTATACATCTTAATGCTAAGTGTTGTTCTTTTCTCCGTTCGACCTCTCAGTACGCTTGCACTGTTTTGCATCATCTAAGTTTAGTTGATGGCGGTCGAAGACATCCAACGAAGCTTTACTACGATTGCTGGTCTGACGATATGCTTGGTAGGCATAAGTGCATAAATTAGTAAATAAATACAGCTCAAGAGGTTGAAAGAAAGCGGATTCCAACTAGATACATTTTACGGAACACCGTGCACGCACGCACCGAAGGGTTGGACCCGGAGGGCCATCCTGAGCCGTTCCGTTTTTTTTGCGCTTCCAGCTCACAGTCTCCAATTTCTCCAATTATCTTACCACCCGCTTTCGGTACTCCATTACGCAGGTGGATTTGGCCGTCAGATCGCCCCTGTCGCCGGGGTTTTCCCCCAGAACTGTCTGCGACTCCAAAACGGGGTAATAGTTATCGGTGGGGACGGGCCCATTCGTCTCCGGGCCAGGCAAAAGTATTAAATACTGCGACGGGCAACGGCCAGAGTTCCGCGTTCATTTGCAATCCCCCCCCAAGGCCCCCCCCGCATCGTTGGCGTACACGCCCACCCATGGGCGGGGGTGGGGACCCCATTTGCCAATAAATCACTGTCCTCCAGCGGAACCCAGCGATGATGATGATGGTGATGTTGCGTTGTGCGTCGTCATGCCACTCCGAAAGTGGGAGTCACAGTCAAAATGGAAACGGTTCCCGACTTCCGACCCGGTGGCCGCCGGCCGGAATGAAATCGGATCACGCCGGACCGACCAGGGGTATGCTATTACGATCCGGCCACCTGCGCCTGGCCAGTAATGAACCCGGCCCACCACCGAATTCCGTTCGAGGCTCCGACGGCCGGCGACAGATCGGCGGAAAATTTTTTGGCAAGATTTTCACCCAGCTCGCTCATCATTATCTGGCGTTGCTCCATCGGCGCTCGTTCCGTCTCTTTTCCGCCCACCGGTCAGGATGGATGAGAAATCGTTGGCCGGAACTGATTCATCGATTCGCGCCGATTTTTCTACCCCGTTGCTGGTGGCGTCCGGACGAGATGAGGTGGCTGCAAATGAGGAGCAAAAACGAGCGAAGTAAAAGTAAATGTTTGAAATGTCTATTTAACACCCTAACAACCGGTAATTAATCACGTCCTCCCCAGAAAACGGTGCGCGCGAGAGTGGAAGGGAATTAACGAGCCAACCGAAGTGGAGTTTATAAAAACCCGGCTAATCAATTCACTTTCAATTCGACGGCGCGTCACATGGGCTTTTTCAGCAGGAGAGTGGTTACGGTTGTACCATAAATGAGAATGGTACGAATTAAAATAATGTGCACCGATTTTTGGCCAACCGGCCAACAGATGGCTTTTTGTGGTGTTTGAGCGCCGTTTGAGTGGAGTAGTTAATCGAATTGTTTTTGCGTAAAGCAAGTCCGCCGCTGGAATGGATGGATGAAGCTCGAATCAGAAATGTGGTTCAAGAATGTCTGAGTATGAAGACTTTAGGATTCTAAAGCAGGAAGCGATTTTAGTGCCACATCAGTTCTGAGGGCACTTGACAAAACTCCTGAAACAAGTTGCCGCCGATATGCAAACACATCTAGCAGTCGGCGGATTGAAAGTGATTGGTTGAAAGCGTCAGAAGAGTCATCATCATGGCGAGTGCATCAGTGTCAAGAAAGGAGTGAAGTAAGTTTAGAGTCTCACGCTCCGAATTTAGTTAATCGTTGCTTAATTTGATGTAGTAATTACGGTGCGACTTACACAGGATGAAGAACACAGGTAAGACGAACTGTTTCAATGCTTAAAGGAATCGATATGCTAAACTCGAGGGTGACGTGATCTGTATCCGAACTCAACATGAAGATGGCCGCACTAGTACATGAAATGATGAAGTTACTGAATTTGGTTGTCAATCTATCAGAATGTCAGGCTCAACAGATCCATCCCCAAGCGATATCTTTTTGTTCCATCATTTCATAATTTCGTTCGAAGGCTAAATTTTGGGGCTGAGTAACTGTCAGAAGCTTGACAATTAACCAGTGTTACTATCTTCATGTTGACGTCAGGTCACCCAGCCTACTAAGAGATTGTGTTTGAGCCATCAGAAATTTTGACTCATGGTTCGAGCTTTAAAAGTTTGCATTACTTAATGTCCTCCAGTCCACGGTCTGTCGGATCCGTTTGGAGTTTTGATCTACGAGAATTTAATTCTTTGAACGTGGAGCAGTCAGCGTATTTCGGTAACATTTCTGTGCCTTTCCGTTGCGCAATTGATGCTCCTGATACAGAAAGTAGGGCATGGCCGTAGCTGCGGTCCACCGGAGAAACCAAAGATGTGCACCCATTTCGGTGGGATTCAAGCCTACTAAATGGCCACGGCCCGGCGGGCACCGAATGGAATCGATGCCGGACACCGGGCGGGCATTGCCGACCATTTGGACCATCACTAAGCCGCTTCGGCCTTCGCTTCCCGGTGACAAAGGTAGATTTATCAAGATTGGGCACCATTGTTGCCACATCCTTCGGAACATATTTTCACCATTACCAGTTCCGATGGACGTCGCTTTCCGCTTCCGTTGGGCGGCCCATCAGCCGCGCGTGCCCACCCGCTCGTTGGATCCCGGATCGCAGTGTGGTAGTTCAAAGGATTTCGGAGAGAGAATAAATAAATCAGACCACTCCACTCCACTGCCGTTCGCCACGGTGTGATTTAATGGCGAATGCGAATGACTGCTGCCGGTTTATATTAGCATCCTGGTGGAGCCGAAATCGATTCCCCGTGCCGGGTACGCCTTTCTTTCTCGGCCGCTCTGATTAGAACCTATTGCCGTTCTAGGTCGGCTGCTGCCGATGCTAAGCCGCAGCTAAACTAAACTATCACGATTTGAGTTATTTGGATTACATTACGATTGAACATTGTTAATTTTTGAAATATTGTATAGTTACGGGCACCTATGTTAAGAAAATTAAGAAGAACTTAACAGAAATTCGCAGGCAGTGAACTATTCCCATCCATATTTCGGTTAACCTGTCCGTTGTAGAGGAATGGTCCTCTTAGTATTTTACTGCCTCCTATCAAAACATTCTATAAAAGCCATCAATTCCGTCTCTAACAGTAGCTTAAGGACATGATGTAAGGAATTGTCGTAGCACTGGCTGCCATCCACATTGGTTTCTGTTATATCGCTAAATGTTGTTCTAGTATCAGCTACTTCCTGTTCGATCCGCTTTGTATATATAAGATAGGATCTCCATTCTTGCTGCGCTTCTGTGGTCCTGGCTCCAAACTGCCATCCAAATGATTCGTTGTGACGTGCCGGACCTCCGGATAGTGATTTGATGCAATGGAGCAATGATGGGGAGGCTCGCGGCCTTTCAGTCATTCAGTTAATGACACCCGATAATTGAAACCCAATGTCCCCGGGCCATCGGACCGGCCACCGGTGCATAACTCTCAACATATTGCGCGGGCCGCGAGCGTTCCCTGGGACCTATTGTTCGAAATTGTCCGTGTAAATAGGAGTGTGGCCCCCGGAAAACCGCCCTACCGCCCCGACTCGAACCCGGGGACGTTCCACCGGGGACCGCACGCACATTCGCTCCGATTCGCTGTTTGTGTTTCGAGTCCATTTTCATTATTGCAATCGCCGGGCCGCGGAATTTCCGTGTTCTGTGAGGCTGCTCCGAAATTGCTCTATTCCCAGCTCGCCATTTATCAATTCATTAGCTGGCCGCCGGGGGCCCCCTCAGACTCATTTAAGGTGGCCCGCGGCACACACGTGAGGCGAAAGATACGCAAACGCAACGCGCAACGCAAACATAATAAAAAGGGCCAAATGGCGAAAACAAAACAAACACAAAAATAAAGAACGAAAGAAACATGGCACTGACCGTCGCATATGGTCGCGGGAGTCAAAACATGGCGCAAACATATTGCCCGAATGCCCCCGGACCCGGAGACTGTCCGTTTTTGTCTGCTCCGAAGCCTCCGCACTATTTGCGCCGGTTTCTTGCGCCCCCAAAAATGGGGGTCCCAATTTAAGCATCGCCATGTAATGCATTTTATTTCGCCTCGTTTAACTTCGGCCCCCGGCGCGGTAGGCACCCCGCGTAACGGGGACCGGTTGTCGTGCGAATTATGGGCGCCCACCTGTCCCACCCTGGTTCCCCGGCCCCCCCTCCCTTCCGGACGCGGCTTGTTTGGGGAAGAGGAATTAATTTTTAACAAACTTTTCATCGGGACGTCACGCGGTGCAGGCCGAGAGGGGCAGCTTTTAATTTTAAATAATTAATATTTTCCGATAAATGGCCGTCCCCTGCCCCCCCTCGGTCCGCCGTTGACGGCCCGTGAAAGAAAAATCATGCCCCACTCAACATGGAACTGGGGGCTGATCTCATATTTTCGGTCAAATATGCTCCAATTTATTGGGACGATTCAAGAGTCTCCCGTCAATTCTGTACTGGGAATGGCAGGCTTATTATATCACAGATCAAACGACACCACCGCCTTGATCGTTAGCATGTCGTCCTTTAGAATATTAATTTAATTTATTTTTTAATTTTATTATGCCTTTCTCATAAAAGGACTGCCTCGAATTGGCGAACAGGCTGTAGTTGGAACTGAAAAAGTCGGACTCTGTTTCAACCACGAATTTTTCTATTGAAGGGCAATTATCGTCAGTTAAAACATTTGTAATGGATAGGAAACGTAAACTTTTCGGTAGAAGACTTGTTTACGGTGCCTTGAAGTAGTGCGTTTCTGTGGACAATACAAGTTCGAATTAAGCGCCTGATACCAGTATAGCAGCTTATAGTAGTTTGTTCCATGTCAATCCACCCAATGCTCAGCCAAAACACTGTGATCTATAATCCAGGCGTTCGCCGTCATTTGTGTCAGTCATTGCGATTATTTCTCGTTGAAGTCGTCGCAAGCTACTCATCGCTCAACAACAATTATCGCTCCTCTTAAGGTCAACTTACGTACCATCCCCGTGTTTTCGTATCCCACCTTATTCAAGTGATTCTAAATGGTTTTTAAGGCCCATCGAAACGGTGCATTTATGATTGATTTGGCCGGTGCACTAAAAACACTTTAGTAATAGTTAGTCAATAACAATCACTTCACTGTAGGAGTCTGGTTTTAGGATCCTTTCCAACGCTAACCTCCTGGAACTGCCCTTCGAATAGGGCTACAGTCAACTGTTGGGATTGAAAATTGAAAGACTCTTGCACTGACCCAACCCGTTGGGTCCTGGAGTGTTTGATGGGTTGCACAGCAGAATGGATGGACCTCCCGGGTCCACCCCACTGCGGGTGGTGCGAGGAAAACTGGCCTGACCACCACCCACCCACCACACGGCTTTTTAATATTTTGTTTTTCCCTTCCGAACCGCCGGTTTTTTTCTGGGCTTGGCCTGGGTTCCGACACTCTCCGACAGGCTTTTGACTGATGGGCTCCGCGGTCTTCTCCGTCCTCCACCGCTTGGCCTGGCCACAGGGTACCGCGGTGGTCCCCTACCCCCGGCCCTGTCTATTAATTCATCCATCAATTACCAGCGGTCCAGCGTGGAAAACGTGGCCCCGATCGGAAGCCGGAAAATGGAAATGGTTTTCGGTTAAAGAGGTTTTCGGGATTAAAAATTCATTACACACTGACCGTCCCGCCGGCCACTGGCTTATCCCATTCCCTGCGGTACCTAACACCCGTGACCATCCCCTGGTCGGGGGTCGGGGTTTTTCTGCTTCTGCGGTCCACGCGGCCCTTGATGTGACGCACGCGGCCACAGGAGACCACGTGTCCTTGGAGTGACAAAAAAACAACAAATTGGTGTGACAAAACCACATCGACGGCCTCCAAATTCCGAGCAATGACGCACTGCCCCTTGGAGAGAAAGCGACGGCCGGAAGTGGCACCCAGCGTGGCCCGGCGGAAATACGACCGTGACACGAACGCACGCCACCGTGTGGGACGTTTGTCTGTGGGCTGTGTCGAAGGTCACAGGCGGGCGGTCGAACGAAATGCCAAACCTCATTTCCTACTGTTGCGCCCGACCTTTCCGACCGTGGGCCTCTCGCAACCTCGGCGGCTTTTTGGGGCCAAACTCTTACTCCTAATGGCTTAAAGTTTTACAGTTCACTCGCCCGACCACAAAGGATTTGTTGCCAATTCTGGCAACCGATCGAAATCGGTGTTTAATGTGTTCGGCTGCAAGCGCGGCCCTGTAACTCATCTGCCTCCCGGTGGCTCGGTGCCAGAGAAGATTGTGAATTAAATCTGCTTCATTTACTGTGCGCCGACTGTAGTTAGGCGTTCCGAGCGCAAATGAGCCACAAAATCAATAATCGATGTGCCGTGGGAAACGGACGTCACAATTTGTCTCTGCGCCAAGGGTTTTGTGCTAAAAAGTGGAGAGCATAAAGAGCTCCAGGGCAATTAGAAATGTCATTAAAAGTTAAAAGCGTTCCCGCTGCAAAGTCACTGCACACTCACCGTGTTGCATACCTTCGGGCGTTATTTCCCTGTTCTAAATTATTCACGCACCTAAAGCGAGAGCACCCTGCGTTCTAATGATTGCGCCTGGATGTAGGCAACTCGCACCCGTTCCACGCTCGGTTTGAAGGCCAGGCATTCCTCTGCCAGCGAAAATGGAACGCTGCTCCGAAAGTGGGACTGCGTAATGCTCTCCCGTTACTTTACGAGGCCGGTTAAATATTCAACGGGGGCCCCAAAAAATATTCCAAACCGGCCAAATGGGACTGCGGCATGTGAGTCCGATACGTCTTTTTCCACTTAATTTCATGACCATCAATGGGACCACCCTTTGGGGGGGACCCCATTGTTTCAGCACGACAACGATTGATTGCCCTCTGGACGGTCGATCATGGTTCACTGACTTTGGCCTCGTTGTCGTCGGGTAATGCCCTTTGCCCCGTCCATTGTCATTTATTAATCGAGCCTTCGGTGGCTGAATGTTGAAAAGGACATTTTTTTTTACTTCGATGCCGTGCCGTGTGTTTGCCGTCGTTTAGACGCCATTCATCCATCACCGAAACTAAATGCGTGTGTCATCGCGCGAAGTGCGTGGCCCGCTTCCGTCGTACATCTAATTAATGCATTTCGGTTCTGGCTGTGGTGCGCTCGGTCAGTATTTACTCTCCATTAACAATTCATAGTCGAGTGATGGGCGTGCATTTGACGGTTGATGGCCCTCGGAAAATGGCCAGTTCCGGTTACACAATCACAGCGCGGCTCGCTTGATTACCGATGAACCGATGAATCCTTTCTCGGCGGAGGCGCCTGATTAAAGAATCATCCGTCACACGCGCGCCACATTGATTCATCGAATGAATAACGCATCAAAAGGCCTGCGGAAAGGACAACATTAATTGCTTCGAGTCAACTAATGGACAAAACATTCTCAATCGCGCTCGTCCTTAAGCGTGGAACTGCCCCACAATGGGAGCCACAATTGAAACAGTCCTTGCCGAGCACGGTCGGATCGGGGCGACACCTTCCGGGAAAGCGGCGAGCGCTGGCTCATAAAACTATTACTACGCGATCCCCTCTCGAACGGTTGATGCGATGATTCGATTTAGCGTTTGAAAGGATTCTTGGGGCCGTGGCGTCCATAATGGCGACGTCACGGGAAGCTCTAGGCTCGCTGCCTGGGTGATCCAGGTCCTAGGTACGGTTTCCTTTTATGAACTAAATTTGCGGATTCTTAATTCCGGGGAATTTTTTTCATTCGAGTTCGAGGCAACCGTTTCGACGGAGCGGCAGCTTTCTCGTTGTTGAAATGGAACCCTGGCTGGGCGCGCGGTGTGAGGCGGAAACCGGAAGCGAAGGACGCCCGTTTCACGGTGGTCGCACACCGCAGGAAACCCAGACCGGGACCAGGACGAGGGCTCACGAAGGATAATGTGTAATTTTTTATGCTCTCGTTCTGTCGCTCTCTCCAGAAGCTCGATGCTCGATGTTCAGCGATTGATTGAAGAGGTAAAATATTAAATTACAATGATAGCACGAGCATCATTGTTCGCTGGCCGCGCACCGGATATGAGCGCTTTGAGTGCCGGAGTGCTGTGCATCGGCGGGTAAAACGCTTCGGGCGTTCGCTTGGCTCGTCGCATAAAAGCCACACAGCGAGGCGAGCGACATGAAAAAAGGTGCACTCAAAAGTACATTTATGCGCTCGCAGCTTGCTGGCTCGTGGCAAGGAGATAACAATAAACAACATTGCTGCAACTGCAGCTGCATTCCAGCGCAGTCGAATTCGCTAGCCGACGACGGCGACGGCAAGGACGAACAGGAGCGAGCCCCGTTTGGCTTATTGAAAAGCCGGAATAAGGAGTCGCACCCAGACCGCCCGGTGGATGCCTCTGGCGGCGACGTGTCGTTCGTTGGCGGGGGCTCAATAAAACGTTGTTTGCTGAGCATTCGATTGTCGATTCGCATCCTCCTGGTGGGCCCTCTCGGTTAAACCAACGGTGAATGATTCAATAAAGTCTGCACCACCATACGCGATGGCTCCTCGTGCGGTTGAACGACGAGCCAGACGACGAGCGCACCCGCAAGTCTGGGTCGGCTTATCGGCTCTCGGTCGGCTGCCTCTGCAGCAGCAGCACCAGGAGGTAAACATCAAACGTGGCCCCCGGAGCCCGGGACGAGCATCTTTTTCCATGCGGGTAACTTTGTAAGTCATATTTGCAATTACCGGGGAAAAACTTCATAACCGGGAACTGGAGCGGACGAGCGGAGCATATGCCTCAGCCCGGGGCTTCTCCGGGCTGTGTGCGATAACCACGGCGTGAGGGCGCTCGTAATCGTTCGGGACTTCCTCATCCGGGTCTTGTGTATGTGTGTAAATGTGCAATATTATCAATTAGCGATACCGCTTTCGAGGTGCATCCGTTGGCTTCCACGCGGGCCTACAGGAGCGGACTGCGGACCCTGGGCAGACCCTGGGCACCAAATCGATCCGGAGGCCTCCGGGAGCACTTGATAAAGCGTAAATTGCAATCCGAGGATTGTTCGCGATAGCATGTTACGTGCACTGACGCTGCTGTCATTCATCGTTCCGCCCCGGCTCAGGATTCGTAATCCTTGCAGCGCTCAGCGCCCGGTGACCGCTTTCCGACCGCTTGGCGAGCCACTCCTGGCAGGCGCTTCCTGTTTTCCGTCGATGGGTGATAATGGAGGTTTCCGAGCAGTGCCGGGTGTTGCAAATTGCTCGATATTATTGTGCCCAACGGTGCTGGGCTTTCTGTGAATTAGCGGTGCGCTGTGTGGCTTCATTGTTTTCTTGATGGAATGCTGGACCTAGGCGGATTAATCACAAGATTACAGCCACGGAGACTATACACTCCTGATGGAGTACGCTCATCTGAAATTAGAAGGGAGTTAGAAGGTGCTTTTTTATTTAATTCGCGTGTTCACGGTGAATGAGTTGAAAGATGTAATCCTTAGTTGATCTACATCACTTCCTTCCTCCCGTAAGACATTGCTTTTTGCAAATTGCAAATTTGTCGATTTTTATGCAATTCTGCCAATGATGGGAAATTATTGTTGCCGCATGTTGTAAGCATTCCGTTGGCCGAAGGATACAAGACAAACAGCGTCACCACGAGAATTGTTCACTCGTAAGCCTCTGCAAAGCTTCCATTTCAATGGAATGCTTGGCCAACATCTGTGCCATTTACTGCTCCACCGAATGAACCTTCTCAACCCAGAGCTTGATTTAAATTGTCGACAAATCAAGCATTGCGGACATTAAAATAGAGCAGCGGTAACAATGAAGTTCCCTGTTCACCTACACCTCAGTTCTCGCAGAGTCACTTAAAGTAATGAACTGAATAAATCAATAGCGGCAAGGAAGTGATTCTCGCTGCCTCAGGTTTCCCGTTTGGCCGGGCACCCAAGTTGCCCAACTTTACTTCCAAAACCAAGACACTTTCCCGGCCACCCAGATGGGTCCGCACTGCGGGCTTAATGAATTAAGGAGACTTTAATTTGAAAACTCTCCAACCAAAGTTCACCACCTCGTCCAACCAAAAGTTTCTCCGCCAATTCACGGGAACGGAACGCACTACCGGGAAGAAGAACCACTGGTCAAAATCACCTCGGCTCGGAACCATCAGAGCACGCGATTGTGATAATCGATGGCACACTAAACGAAGTGCCAACGACAGACATCATTTAGTGGGGTTTCCTTTTTGGGTTGATTGTTGCTCTGACCGGCGGTCTGTTCTCTGTCTCTCCCTCTCACTCTGGGTACGCACATTGGCACATTAGTTCAATGGACTACATGGACTCCATCCCCAGCGACATGTTCGCCGGGAACTTTATGCTTCATTTGAGGTGGCGGATAGAAGAACACAAAAGCCTAGAGTTCTCGCTCCGGCCCGTCAACGGTGAAGCTGCGGGAGCATTGTCCAGAAATCTGTCCGGGCTCTGTGGCTCGTTAATTACAGCGTTGCAATTTCGCAAATAATAAAGCAATTAATTTAATTAAGTCCATAAACAACAACGCAGTCGCAGGCCTCCGGCGGCTGCGCCGCGTCTCGTTCTCCTAATCTCGCTGCTCGCTCCGGGCCGGCTTATGACAGGCGACTAATAACGAGAAGCAAAAAATAGGCAACTAGAAAATGGCTACACGGACTGTGGAGGATGGCGAGTGAAAGGTGAAAAAGCCACATACCATGTTGTAGCGAAAAAAAAGAGGCCGCCTCATTGAACCGCCGCCACCGCAGCATTAATAATCTATGCATATTTCAAATATATCCCTCTCTGGCCCGGTCAAAACGTTTTCCGGCCCACAATCCGTCAGCGGGCCCGGGCGCGCGATCAGCATCCCGGAGTGATTTATGACACCCTCTCGACGTTGTTAATTGCCTCCAATAATCACTTCGGTGCCGCGCTGCCCCGGCCCAGGACGATGCGTGCTTGTAGCCGCTAGATATTCGATGATCGTTTTGTTTTTCTGCGCCACGCGAAGGGTGCCCCGGAGCCAGCAATATACCTTCCTGTACCCAGGCTTTTCCCGTTCGCGACCCCGCCGGGCCCAAGCCAGTGATTAGCAGCGAGTGCGGAGAGTGATTTCGGGCAATTATTCAATTTATGACTCAATTTGAATATTTTTGCACCTTTCGCCGCATCATTAGCGGGCGCTAGTGCGGGCCGCCGATCGCACTGCGATCCTCGCGCCGATCGAATCATTCGCGAGCGATCGCGTTGATTGGACCGGCAGGATCTTTGGCCCGCGCCATTAATCCGCACGAACTCCTCCGCGACGAAGAAGGTGTCTTTTCCCCCGGGCAGCACTCAGGGCTTGCGCACTTCTAACGGTCGTAGGGAAATTGGTGCAACCCAGGAAACGGTCGGCGGCCGGTGAGAAGATGGATCGCTTTCAGCCGACCAGCGCGCAACACCTTCGGCGAGCAGTGCGGTGCCAAAGTGTAATTATTAGCAGCCAACGACGACGGCGACGGTGGCGAGGACGAGCAGCTTGCCCGAGGGCACCGGCGGCGACCGAAGTTGGAGTTGAAGTAAGCGAATTTTAATTTGTTTCGAGTGTCAGTTGCCGAGCCGAGGCTCGTGGAAACTACACGCCGGCAACAACAGTGCGGCAGGAAGGTTTCGAGTCGCAAGTATCGGTGATTGAAGCTGAACGAACGTTGGTTCATTATTGGGAATATCCTTCATAGGTCCTTTTCGGCCATGCATCCCCGAAGGATGTAGATCATATTACACGATGATCTTTTATTCTTTCAGTTTCATTTTAAATTGAAGAAACTGTCAGATGAACAAAAATCGCTGCGAAACAGTTTTGAACAAGTTTCAAATCATCTTGGTGGCGATAAAATATTATTAAATATTCAACGCCCTGCTCAGTGTCCATTTTCCGTACCGACAGGCTGCGGCGCAATCGTTTACCAGTATATGGTGACAGCGCTGGGATACCCGACAAGCCTATTATTTTGCATCCAGAAAATGGATAGACCAGCTGAAACCGATCAACCGGTTGTTAGAAAACTTCTTGGCATATACTACAATAATCTCGGAACCGCGGTCTGCAACCCCATTAGTTCGATCCCGAAACATGGTGACCGCACTGCGCGGTGGCAACAAGGCCGATGGAGAAGAGCCAGTGCGATAAAAAGAAACGGCGCACAGTTAGTGGCGACCGGTGGGTGAACAAACATACCTGCCTGCGACACGGGTATTTGGTGTTTGTTTTGTGCTGTGCCGTGATTTAACTAAATTATATAGCCTTTCGCCATCAATCCCACACGGACACGGAGCGCGGCCACAACAATTAGCACAGCGGCCGCACTTTGGCCGTTCGCTGCCGGATGGAAGTAGCAGCAACATTAATTGGCTTCATTTTTGGGCTCGGACGCAAACATTTTATGGCTCGGGCGAACGCACATACAAACGGATCCCCACCCGAAAACTCGGAGCCTCGTTTACGAATGTTTCTTGCCACCATTAAGGTGGCGGAAAAAAAGCACACAAAATGGACGCAGCGGGCGCGGGGAACCTAATGCATACATTCAAAAGGCCTCATGGCTCGTTTTCACGTCACCAGGAAAGAAAAAAACTGGCCACAACATCAAAATCTGCACTCGCCCATAATGTGCGCACTGCACCGACATCATCATCATCATCATCATCGTGGTCGTCGGTCGAGGAAAACTTTGCACCGCACTTCCCCAGGAAACGGCCAGTTAAGGCCACCCTCCACAGAGAGAGTGGTCAGTTTAGAGTTGAATTTCCGTTTTTATTCGTCCGTGTTTTGGCTCGTCGATGGGAAGCGATTTTTGGGAAGCGCCAAAGTGTTGCATAAATCACTGCAACTCAATTGCAGGGTCCCCCTTGCAGTCAGTCCGACCGTTGCTCTCTTTCCTGTTCGTTTTTCCGGTTTTCTTCACACATGCACCGGGCCGGGGTGTATTTTTGGACCTCGTTATGGGCCGTGCTTCTCGAGCGGCCCGTGCGGATCGTCTCGCTTGACATAACTTTTGATGTACGTCACAGTCGGTTAACGGCCGTTGTCTTGGCCCCCGGGGGCTCCGGATGGTATGCTGAAACTTTATCTTACGAGGGCCAACCTCGACCATTACGGAGCGGCGGAGACTGTGCGCGCACTCCGTTCGTGGGTTTTTGGGAGCAAGAACACACCCGGAGCAAGAGTTCACACGAAGCGTCACTTTAAACGATCGCTTCTTCGGGCCCGGTCCCGGTTAGCGAGCGAACGAAATCATTACCGCGCGCTTTTAATGCGCTCCCGGTCGGGCCGGGCAACACTTTCCATTTTAACGGCCAGCTCAAAAATAAAGTTGGCCCAATAAAGGTAAACGCCGTTTTGGGCCACCCCGCGCCACAGAACATGCGCTTTGGGTGTGCGATTTTAAGGCAACGTCTTGATTTGGTCCGTGTTCCCTTGTCCGGACTCCGGACGGGGTGTACGCCGCACTTGCGTCACTAACTGTGCCGGCTCGTCGTCTGCGTGTCCCTATAAGTTACGGGACGGCCAGGACGGGAGGCTTAAAAAATGTGTAACGAGCACCGGGCGATCAGTTCGCAAACGAATAACGACCGCGAAGACGACGACGAGTGAGTTAATTAGCGGCCGCGACGCGCACAGGTTCCAGCGGCCGGACCGGGCGCGCGGAATAATTTCTTCGCCACGTACCGGGCTGGACCGGGACCGGGCCGGGGTGGGCCCTCCCGGCCCAAGAAAGCCATAAAGAAATCTCCCGCAAGTGGGCACGGTGATAATGTTTTGGTGTTGCGCCAAAGACACTTCGCCACCATCTCCGACGGACTCCCCGGACTCGGGTATCACCTTCTTCGGATCAGCTACTTACACTCGCCAGGACAGCCGTTTATGGGCAGCAAACCAGAATCTCCAGCCACTCCAGATGCTCCGGCCCAAACGTCTCAAGATTTACATCTCGTCGGTCGAGGCCGGTTGAGATCTGATTTTTTAAACACTTCCCACTCAACTCACGGCGCCGCACGCCGGCTTGCGATTGAAATGATGCCACTGGTGCCGGTGCTCGGCTCGAGTGGAACTGGCCGAAAGCTTGAGCCTGAGCCACTTAATTTGCTTTCGCGGCGTGCGCCACGAAACAAAAACCAGAACCCAGGTTTGGGACGTGACGATAAGTCACCGTTCTTTCACATCCGACGTCTGTCGGTTAGGGTGGCGTCCTTCCGACTATGGCCACCCCCAAGCAAGGACGACACACCTGCACCTCTCTTTCGCAGGCTGGATTGAAGGATGGAATGCCTTGAGGTTTGTCGATCGATTCGGTTACTTCGGTAGCCAATGTTTGGCACGCGGAAAACACCACTCCGCCTAACGACCGGAACCGGAACCGAATGCAAGATGATTCGAGTTGTGGCCCGTCTAAAGTGAGTGCTGCCGCCATAAAAACAAGTCCGCCCCAGCAACACACACATACGTACATTGATGCCGTGGCCGGATGGGGAGATCATAACGACGAAGGATAAATAAAATATTACAAGTAATGTTGGGCAATGTTTTTAATTAAATTATTTATACCCAATCAACTGACAGCTGTCAGACGGGACCGCTCGGTTCGAACCTCCGAGTTTGGCCTTTGTTTGCGGTCCGCATCGGGCGTGGACAGATTTTTTGGGACGGCTCCAGTTTCCGTTACATCGCCGCGGTGCTTGTGGATTGATTGAAGAGTTGATGGATTGGAGCAACTTTTTTCGTCGATTCCAATCCTTTACAATCTGAAAATTATCGCATTTTCCAATAATCAAACAACGGCCCTGAGAAGTGGCCCTGAGTGAGTGGCCCTGAGTGAGTGGCCCCTCATCAACAAGGGCGGGAAGGATTCGGAAAACCTAGCGCGGCCTCGAGGAAGAGGAGTGTGTAATTTTCCGGAAACCGTTCCGCCGGACAGTGGATTGTTGTGTGTTAATTTCTGAATCCCCATTTTTGTGAAAGATAAATTGATTATTTCGTGGCGTGGCGTGGAGCGAGGCCAGAGTCACGTAGCCGCGCTGACGGGTTGCTGCTGAAAACATATTTCGCATCCCACATATATTATCGATTTGGCTCATCCGGCCACATTGGGGAAGAAAGCGCGCAGGAAAAACAAAACCGGAGCCGAAATGTGTGCAGTGAGCACTTGCACCGGGTTCGAGTGCCCTCAGCCCCCCCCAAAAGGCACCGGGAACTTAAAATATTGACCCGGATGTGCAACATATTGGTCCGCGCGAGTCGCGGCCCGATGGGCTTTATGGAGTTGGCGCGCAGAACAAAAAAAAACATTATGCTTCAAGCACCAGCATTTTTATGATGCGCCGATTTCTTTGTGGCGCCCAGGACCGGGCAAATTGTTATTACATTGGCAATTGTAATGTTTGATAAATTGAACAACGCATTAATTGTGGAGTCCGCTTTCATGTTTGATTGAGCGCGGCACCGCCAGAGCCACTTCCGCCGATTCCGCCCCACACTGATTGCGATTTTTCCGATTCGAATCGAAACTGCACGGCGCAGGCACTGGGGTTCGTTTAATCGATCTGTCGGAGTCTTTATGAATGTGTTTTAATTTTCAAACAAAAATTACGGAAAAGAATGGCGCACGTAAACTAATTTCGGATCATTCAATGGTGTGCGATTGAAAGGGAATTGTGAGCCCCGTTTTCGAAGCCCCTGCACCCTGGGGGTCCTTGTTTGCAGTGTCGATTCGATCGATTCCAGCATTTGGGCCCGCCACGAATGCTATGACTGCTGCCAACCGTCACGTGGGCGCCCGTGTTTGAGAAGGTGTGAACCGTGTCGAGGCCATTTGTCACCCGTCCCGGTGGGCCCGGCGGGCTGGACCGAGCATTCCAGAGGGTCTCACCCGACCCACTTCGGGGTTATCGGGATCCGGGCTCTCCGGACCCGTCAAAGCCGTCAATAAACCCGATAAAGCTTGGGCCGCCTAATGGGTCAATTTTTCAGCCAGTCAGCCAGCAACCAAAACAAACAATTTACTCAACCCTCTCAGGAAGGGTAGTGTAGTAACATAAAAAAACGAACCGAGCCCTAAACCCTGCGTCCCTGCGGCGCCACCAAAGGGCCCTCGGGAAACCCTGGTGGTTGTTAACTTATCGCGCGACGGATCGTCCATTAGGACCGGGGACCGTCCGAGCTTTTGGCGCCTCGGCAACACAAACATCGCACGCACGCCCGGGTAGGTCTCATAATTGAAACATTAGATTGAACCACCCGAAAAGTGGACCACAAACCGCTGGCCGAAGACGGAACCGTTCATCCGGTAGGTCAGTCGACGGACGGCCCTTTATCTCAGGCGGGCGCGAGCGAGCTGGCGTCAATCCCAATAAATTCCTATCCCAAAACAAATCACCACCCAGGATCCGCCCGGATCGGCACCTAGGATCAGCTTTGTTTGTTTATTCGTTTGATCGATCCCAAAAGCGGAGGGTCTCCGTTCGGCCTCAATCTCGGACCTCCCACGGACCCGGGCGAGGTGCCGTGTGCTTGTGTCGCCTCGAAACTCGGCGTTGATGTCACCGGGACCGCCATAGGGATCTTTTGGGGAACGGAAATGTTCGGTTTAAAAAATTGACACCATCACTCTCCGGAGTGTCGGAGAACGGGACAAAAGGAACGTTCCGATCCGACGTCTCCGGCATCCCGGTTTCCGGTTTTGTTTTGCATGGCCATACATCGGCGTTGCTTTCTTTTGCTTGTGCCTTCTTCTCTTTCCTTCCTGCTCGGGTCCAGATTCCGTTCCGTATCTTCCATCGGCAAACCCAACCACTTGCCGCTCGCTGGCTCAAGTGTTTGTGGCCCGTCCCGCGGTGGTTCCCGGGTGCGAGCGATTGGCAAATTTATGATACCCGACCGAAGGACCTCCGGATCCTTTTCAACTGTTTTTGTGTCCCTCTCTGTGTGCGCCGTGTTCTGCGCTGTTCCCTTTTGTACCCGTCCGCTGTTGAGGTTGCGGATTTCCGGTCCAGTGTCGGTTGAAAAGTGCGACGATTCACACGGATTTGTACCATTGTTTTGGGGGGGCCCTTCTATTGTCGATGCGCTGCGCCCAGATCCTTGGCCATTTGTTTGAATTCTTTGTCCCTTCCGGCTCTGGATTCTGGCTCGAAACCGCCGGAAAAGGTGAGAAAAATCGGATCAACATTCCGAATTGCGAACCGATTGCGGAGCGTGGTGACGATTACTGAAATTAGCCTCACCCCCTCCGGAGGTCGGGTTTGCCGGTCCGGTCGGTCCGCATCGACGGGATTGCCGTAAAATGGCCGTAGCCATTTAAATTATTAACTGCCTGTCATCGGCAGCCAGTCGTTCGGTTGCCGGTTTCGAGCGAAAGTTCCGAGTTCCGATTCCCAGCGTTGCATCGACCGCAGGCATCTTATTCAGGGACTGACCGCAAGGACCAGCAAGGACGTGGTGACGGTGGGGCCATTAGTGGAGCGTTCGACAAATCGAACCATTTTCCTAGATTTAATTAATTAAAATCGGAATTGGTTGGTAGTCGCCGGAGCACCGGCACCGGAACCGGCTCCGGGCCAGTGGTGATGAGTTTTATTTCGCTTTTCACGACTCTTTCCCGAACCGCACACACACTGGTAGTCGGAAGTTGGGACCATAGCGATGCGGAGGATAATTAAAAGAGAGTGTCGTTTACGGGTGATTAGATGGAGTGGCCAAACCGATGATTGCCGCTGTGTGTGCGCGCAGCGAAAAAAAGACCCACAAACAAACAATAGGAATAGGTGCAGTGGAATAGATTTTGCTGCACCCTGCACGCTGTAAACGATCGGAAGCGGAAATGGAGAAGCAATAAACGTTTAGCGAGTCGCTGAACGATTAACAATCCCATCAACGCCGAGTATGAGATGCTCGATTTGTTGTTGTTTTTTGTTTGTTCAGCCCATAAATAGTAATGAACCGATAGCGCTCGAGGGCTTCAGCCTCCTGCCGATTGGATGCCGTTCAGGAAAGTGTTCCGGAATAGAAATTTGTTTAGCCCCGGGCCCAGCATCCGTGGGGTTAATCCCGGGGCTTTCGAAAACAATATCATCACACCCAACGTGCCCCGACGGGGTCTCGAGTGATAACTTCCCGAAACTCGTCCGACGCGCTCGGTCCACGGGGGTGTCCAGCGCATGAACACCTCGGTGTCGGGTTGTTGCAATAAAGTCCTCGCACCGAAAACAAAATGTGTGTGTACGGGGGGGGGAGCAAAAAACCCCAAGCCCGAGTCCTAAATCACTAACCCGGTGGCCATGTCCGTGGTCCGTGGAAAAAACTCTCTCATCACTCGTTCGGCCGCTGGCGGAGTTCATCACCGTGGATCGTGCGGATGCCCTGAAAAACGATAAAGTTTTTCGTTTCGACTTTTCCGGGCGGCTGATGAACCCGGATTCCACCCAAACTATGTTGGTGCCCATCATCAGCGCGCATGCGAGGGAGCGAGAGTGGCCGATCAAAAATCGGGAAGATTTAATCCGGAGGCCAGCAACAAAAAAAAGGACTCCCTAACAAGTCGCGTGCGCGCGCGTCTGGTTGGGAAATTCGTGGAAATCACTGACAAACGCTAACGTGTGGCCCAACGGAGCCGACCCGTCAACGATGCCCCGAAGGCTGGGCCGAAATGGGCCAACCAACAACAACAACATGCAACAACAAAAAATGGAGCCCTTGGCTCGAAAATTAAACAAACCTCGGTGCAGTGGCTGTGAGGAAACGAGTGCAGCAGACGGTCGCGTCACCTGAAACGGCGTCTGCAGGCGCATCGTGATAAGCTCCGGAGGGCTCATGCCCCTTGTGTATGTGATTTTCCGGGACCACTTCTGGGGCCAGTCCCTTTATTTGCCAACATCACGCGGCCGAGCCGGCCACTGTCTAATGGGCCTGCGGTTGGTGGAGCACCGGGAGACGGTGCGATATGTTTGGCTTTGGACCGATCCGTGGGCCCTTCCCAGACCCCGAGGCCCATCGGTGGCCAGCGCGACCGGTAGGAAGTTATAAAACCGTCAGCCGCCTCAGTCCCGCCGGCGCCGGCTGGCTGGCTGGCTGGTGAGAGCCAATTTTCTTCCCGTGATGGTCGTGATGGAAAAGTGGCCTCCCGGATGGCGGAGCTTTCTGGGTTTGTGGCGGATTTTCTCGGCCGATGCGACGCGGCTTGCGGATAATTTCACATCTGCTGCTGATGCTGCGGTGGCGGCTCATGACAACAGCCCACCGATCGAAGCACGGGATGGGTGGAGGGTGGGCAACATCGGCCACATCAACATAAACGAAAGCACGAAGTGGGGTGGCCAGTGTAAGTGGCCTACGAAAACTGGTGTTCCCGTTTGTCGCGCCCGCTGTAAGTGCAACCACCGGCTGGGGAGTGTGCGGGACGGGATGGGAATGACCACCGGACCGCGGACCCTTCTTCCCCACCCGGCCGAAAACAATAATGAAACATGCCGGCCTAAGCCAAAGGGGAAATCGCCGCCGCCGCCGCAGAAAAGGAGGTCACCGGGCATTGAAGGATCGACAGCGAAATCACATCAAACGGCCGTAAGCCGATCGGATTGGAGGGCCGCTGAGAACGCACCGGCAGGGAGCGGCAGCGGGACCGGGGGTTTAATTGTCGCCCGAAAGGGCCCCGGCAATAGACGATGGTCAGCTGGCACGGCGAACGAATCGTGCCTTCGTTGGCCGGACCGGCCGCAGTGGCGAGGGGAAGTAATGGGCAGTGGAGCCAAAAATGAAAGTGAACTCTGGCGTTCGCTGTCTGCGCCGACCCTCGGACACGCCGTCGCTATTGATCGTCACCTGCGGGCGATCTGCTTTGTGGTCTTCCGGCTCCGGAGAAATGTCTGTGTTTGATTATTAGAAAGGAAGGGGTCCCTGGCGGAGACGGCGGTCGTGGCACGGGGTTCAGGGGGATCAAGGCAGTGGGCTCGGCTCGGCCCTCAAGTGATCCTTTTAAGCCGTATCAATTACACCGAAAATCGAAAGAAACTCCAGCGGCCGACACCGTCACCGAAGACCCGGACTGAACCCAAGGGTCAAGTGATGTTTCGCTCTCTCGCTCTCACTCTTTCTTACTATCTCTTTCTTACTCTTTCTTTTATATTTACGTTAAAAATGTAAAAACAAACCGTTACAGAAAGCAACAGCGATTAGCATTGTCTCTGGTGCTCAGCGATTGACACCAGGGAAGAAGAAGAAGAAATATTCCATGAAAAATATGATCATGTCATATTTCATTAATTTCATGATTGTGAAATAATTCATGAAAATTAAATTAATATTATGGATATCGTGATCGTGATTAGCCTCATCTATCTCGATCGACATCGATGTTGGTGCTTGCAACGTATGTTAGAAGTTAGGTATTTGAAGTTCACTGTAATGAGTTTCATGAAATATTTCACGATCATTACATTCATGAAATATTTGACGGTCATGGGTAAACTAGACAGAGGACAGCCGGACAAATAGGCTTCACCAATTAATGTTCTATCATCCTGTGAAGAGCCCCAACTTGGGTATTCTATTTCTTCTTCTTTGGCACTACAACCGCTGTGCGGTCTTGGCCTGTACCAGAGACAATTGTTAATATCAATTATCCCTGGTGCTATCTGTAACAGTTCGTGTTTTACGGGCGGGGTTGTTGGTCCTGCGCCAACCCCCTTCTGTCAGCGCCGGGGATTCTATTTACATATCGGAAAATGAAACACGTTGGCACGCTTTTAATTCGTAAACTCTACTCCGCGGTTTTGATTCCGCGGCTCACATATACCAACGAAATTACACTCCAGCTATGATATAAGCTTCGCGTTTTAATTGCCCTTATTTGGTTCAAAATTTGAGATGCCTCGTCCATGTCCCAGCCTGCGGTCAATCAATGCCTTATCAACCCTAACCAACTCTTTTGGCCGTTACTCGTTTTTGTTATACTGTTGCGCTTGCGTCTTTACTTTTTTATCGTATGGCTGGGTGTTGCATTGCATCATGGAGCGATGGGCGACTTCTAGGTACTTCCTTCACGAACAGGCTGATTTGAATCTTCTGTCTCTTCCGTCCCTTTGTTATTCAATTTGGATTGCAACCCGCTGCATTAATTGGGTGCGTTGCATTTTATCGCCAGTACCATTTTGGGTTCTACATGCGTTGAGGCAATCGTACCAGCTGATAATGTGTTCTGAAGGCAAGACGTTCTTATGACCGGATGTTCAGTGAGTACTGGGTTCTATTAAGGGGTTTGGACGGTTTCAGGCAACTTCATTATCATGTTAACCGGTACTTCGCGCTGCCCGTAAGGTTTTCAATGCAACCCGATGTGTTAGTTGACTGTAAGGTTTCGATGTGGTTTGGGTCGCATGTTGATAGCGGGACCTCTTTTGCATGGCTGGATAGAATTCGTGGCTTGCGCTGGCCTTGGTCTCTTCACCTGTACTTCTAACAAATAAGAGATTATTCTACTATTGCATTGCAACATAATTGGAACCAATTAAAACGATGCTTGCAAGAATCCAAAAACAACGCGTTTTTTCTTAGGCCCAAGACTTTGCAGCTCATATTTACGTAAGTTCCACATTTGTTGAACACAAACTACCTTCAGCCTTTCACAATTTTTTAGCGCACGCTTCACAGCATTCTTAACACAAAATCATTTAAATATTATTAAAAAAAGCCTGATAAGTTTGAAAATTCACCGATTGTTGCGATCACACATGACGATTCTGTTCTGAAATCACCTTGCCTTGTTTGTTTTCTGTTTTTTGGAAAACGCAACGCAACAATTGTTTCACTTGAATGGAAACTTTTAAAAATCTACATTTAGAGACTGTTTGATTGGATTATCTACTTCTCGGTCTATTGGTTTAATTGTAATACATACTTCGAGCGAACACGTGCTTGTTCGTGCTCGTCCATCGTTTATCCGAACCCAAAAAGTGGCGCCCACGTTAATGTTGCTCTTAACTCTCGGCCCCGGAATTCCACCGCATACATATTCCGCTCGTGGCGGAAGCATAAAAACAATGCTCCATCATTAGACACGAACCAATGGGGCATTCCTTTGGCAGCTCCTTGACGTAACTCCTATTAATTATTCATGTCGTACAGCTGATTGGCCGTAGACCCGGTGAGTGTGGCACGGCAACTCTCCGGACCGGACCGTGGTGTCACCGATTCGTTAGGTGTAATGCACCGATTCCACGGCTGCCGAAGATTCCGATTCCGGCGGAGAAAGTGTTGCGTCGTCCGGTGTCATTCTTCGAAACATAAACGAGCCGCCGGTGCGCGCATAGACCAACCCATAAACCCAATCAATGCCACCGTCCGAAACCGGGCACTATCCGGGAACGCAACGCAGCCCATCTACCAGTGTTGACGTCCCAAATCATCCCGTCACGTTCGCGTTCCAACGCAGCTGCCAGGGCGCCATTCCGATTAACGCAATCAAACCGCCCAACACTTTCATCCGGTGCACCCATTTTATGTTTCATCAATTTAATTATGCGGTTTGTTTCCCGGGTCCCACCGAGGGTCGCACAGGGACCTCTGGGGCGTGAGTGAAACGCCAAACAAAACCGAACAGACGCGCGACAGTGTGTCACAGTGTGTGCCAGTGCGGTGGTCAACATCTTAATCAGAAAAACAGCACTTTCGGCACCAACGGCGGCCAAACACACCCCTGCTTCCACCCGCCACTCGGCCCATGTTCCAATTTGTCCACAGGTCGCAGGCCCCCGGCGCAGGCTGCATTTTCGGACCGCGGCCCCGTCGTCGTCGTCGAGGGTCGTCCACTTTCGTTAACGACCGCGACCGGATATGTTGCTGTTTGTTGTTAAGTTGTGGAAATTTCTCTCGGCCCCGCAACCGTGGCCGAGTGTGTGTGGGGCCGAAGAAATGCCCGGCGTGGCCGCGGGTCCCGACGGGTCCCTAATTTCAAGGGGCGCCTATCTACCATCTACGGCCCGAATTCGCCCGCCCGAAAAGCCATTAATTGCTGATACCTTTATCTATGACATATGGCGATGGCAACGGCGGAGGCAGCGCCAGATCGGCAGCTGATTTCTGGCGAGGGCCAACCCTCGAGGAGCGTTCCGGTGAGCGTTCGTTTTGATCGGGGCGACCATGGGACCATGGGTTATGTTGCTTTTTTTTTTAGTTTTGAAGTGGCCCTCATAAAACAACCCGTGCATGTTGCTGCTGCTGCGGTCATAAATATGCACCAGCACCAACAACCGGAGGGTAAGGGTGTCCGGGCCAGAAAGGGGCAAAACGGAGACCCGGAAACCCGGAATCCCGGGGACCGCTTGACGCGCCGGGGCGTGGAAGCGGCCGCGGCAGGGGCCTCGTGCGCCCAGTGCGGTTTGTCTAACATCGACATGCTGATAGGTCGATTCGATGCGCATCGATTGGCGCCCTTTTGGTGCCCGAACGAACGGACTCCCGAAGTCGAGGGGAGCCCGGAATTGCCAAACGGTGCTTCCCCGTGCGAAACGGTACGTGGAAAGGGCCTTTTTTCCACAGTCCGTTCCAGAACTCTGCAGCCGCAATTATAGGCCGGAGGCATTATCGGTACTGCCACGAGCAGTAACATCGATTCGTATGGTTGCAGCACTCGAACCATGGTCATGTGAAATCGGATAAGACCGTTTTTGTTTTGGCCGCGTTCCATTTGGTCCACACAGCGCGGACAGACAGCATCCTGATTAAGTGTTAAGTAAATTCCAATACAAAACAAATTTTCGATGGCACAACAGCCGTCGAGAAACTTAAAGCGAAATTGTAACGAATCGCTTATGAGTTGTGGAAGGCCCAATTGGAGTAGACAGTCCAAAGCAAGTTTGAGCGACAGAGTTTCCAACAGGAAGTGCCAGAATTAGAATCCCAAGATTCCACAATGAGACACTGACCGACTTGGACCGGAGACGCATCAACAAAGTATCCGCTCATCAAATTCGGAAGGTGAATTCCAGCAAAGCGTAGACCGTTTCGATCACGCTCCGTTGGCTGTATGTCAACTTTGGCTTAACTCGTACCAAATGTCCTGCCGACACTCATTGAGCGTCACCACTTCATCTTGATAAGTTTTGAAATGGTTGAGCCAAGAATTTTCATTAAACTTTCAATTTCGAATGGCATTTGTCGGTCGGCAGCATTGTTGGAAGTGTTTCCGACTGTGGGCGTACGGCGCTACGAGCTTGAGATCTGTGGCGAATATAGCGACTGGGTTCAATCTAACGCATTACGTGTTTTTGCATGATCATAAGTGACTGTCAGTTGATGTTAATGATTACACTAAAAACTGCCAGAACCTGTCGAAATTGCATTGCTACCAACGAAGTAGAGAATTAGTTCAATTGTGAATCAGTTGACAATGTTTTAGTCGATTCCGAAAGACACCTAGGAACATAGGAAACCGCAAGAAAGTTCCAATGCTTACCCGTGGTCGTTGGGTTACATTAATTGTGTGGTTGATTCGAATCTAAAAGTGTCTGAAAAGGGGTTCTACTCCTGCGAAAAAATAACGAGTATTTGGTTATAACTCAAAAACTCTTTATGTATTCTTCAAAATTCATCTCATCCCACTCAAAGTAGTGAACAGCCAGAATTCACAAGGTTCTAAGTTAGGTGAATATGGTGGTTGGGAAACGATTTTGCTCAAGTTTGTGGAGAAGAGATCACGAAAAGATCACGAAAATGTGAAACCATCACATTTAGGCACCAATCGATATTTCTCTTTTCTGAGGCCCAAGCGGTCCCTTAAAATGATCTCCATCATGATCCTTTCGATATTCCAACAAGGTCCGTAAGGTCTAGGACTGTCAATCGACGATTTTGGAGTACCAATTCTTTAGCTCAAACGATTTCAAATTTCAAACATTCTCCTTATATTTTGTCCACACTGACCTCCAAGATGTCGTACGAATGTCGTACATCGAGGCCCCCTGAAGGTGAACTAAATTAGGAAGCAATCACTGTGAACAACCCCAAACAGAGAGAGCGATTCAAAACGAATTGCTTCTTGCCATTCCCTCCCGGGCCGGGAGTATCGGAATGTAGTAACCGCACTCTGCACCACAAAACGAGCAGCCGAAAACCGAAAAGTAAAGCAAACAAACGTAAACCGTTCGTCTGTCACCTTCCCGGGGGCGCCCATTAATAAAGAGCTTCCACAGGCCGAAAGAAAACGAGCTAAATTGAAACACCCAACAACCGAAACATGCTAACGAAGCCACCCGCTTAAG
Organism: Anopheles bellator; assembly: GCF_943735745.2. NCBI lineage: Eukaryota > Metazoa > Arthropoda > Insecta > Diptera > Culicidae > Anopheles > Anopheles bellator. The sequence goes on from NC_071286.1 coordinate 63,592,761, forward strand.
CATTAAGCAGCATAAGCGAATGAAGAACACAGAAAAAAAAACAAACCCCCCAGAAAAGCCCGCGAAAGAGAGCGAAATTGAAATTTAATACAAAAAACAAACAGATTGGGGAACAAAACGGGCGTCGGGGAACGAGGGTGGCCCCTGCCCGGGGTGGCCATGCCCGGCCCGGCGTCGTCGTGTGGATTAATTTTTAAACACCTTTTCGGACGCTGCCAAAAATGTGAACAGCTAAGAGCCGGCTCCACGCGCGTACGCTCCCATCATAAATATGGCATACATCTTCATTAGGCCGGCCGTCACTTCACGTCACGACTTGCGTTCCCGGCCCCGGCCCGGGACCTTACACGTGTCGCCCCGGCTCCCCGGCCATTGTATGTTAAGCGCAACAGCGTCGAACGTAGCGAGGCCGAGGCCTAGACAAAACGCGCGTGTGGATCCCGGGCCCCGGGAGAAGGAAGCGCCGGACACAGCCTCTCTGTGCCCTCGGGGGCCAGTCTACTTTTCGGTGGTTGAGTGCGAGATGCTGATAAAAAACCTCCCCCGGGGGCCTACGGGGCTCCCTCGGGAAGCCCCCGAGGCCCCCGGGACCAGGGCGCTCCAAATTGAATTAATTGACTAATATTCATAAATAAGAATTAATCATCACGTTTATCACGTTTTCCCGCACCGTGGCTCCGTGGCCGGTAATTCGGTGCTTCCGGCGCGCTCTCTCTCTCTCTCTCGATCTAGTTCTGGCTTCGAGGTCAGCGGCATCGCGCAAGACGGGTGCGTCGTGCGCGGTCTCCCAATACTTTGCGGCCAGCGCCAGTGATCGATGGCGACGGGGACCGAAGCGGGAAAATCTTGGACCTGGACCGGGACGTGGTGAAAACCCACTCGAGATGACCCTCGTCTCCGTCGAGTGGGTTTCCCTTCGGCCGCGTAAGGACTTCCCGCAGCCATCTGACCACCATGTGCGCGTGGCCACTCGTGTGCATCTGTCGTGAAGTAGGCTGTGGCCGTGGGTTTCTCTACTGCCTTCACCGGGTGAAAGCCATCCCTGGACGCGAGGTGTGGGCAACCACCCCATCCTGCCACCCATCCGAAAAGAGGAAGAAAAAACAACAACAACATCCTTCAGCAGCTGGCGTGCCGTATAGGACACAGCCCGGCACCAGACAGCGTGTGGCCACTCCACACTAATGCACTTTGGGTCCTTAATGCCCGGCGTTTTTTTTTTCTGTTCCGTTACCATCTTCTGCCGCTGGGTTAAGGGCCGACGCTTAAAACCGGAAAAATCGATCACCACGCCACGCTAGAGAGGCCATTAGAAGTCGCCGTTGAAGGAGTTGTCGATTGCCGACCACCGCAACCACCACCAGCAGTGGCGGTGGCGGCCAGTGATTATTAGTGTGATCATTAGCCACCGCAATCGATTGGCGAACCCAGTGGGCGAGTCCTTCGAGAGTGTCGCGGGCCTCCCGGACACGGCAGACAGGGCGCAGTTTTAACCGCAGTCACCACCGGTGGCGTGACGGTTTAAGGGTCGCTCTGTGCTCTTCATGCGGCAATTTTAGGGGTTGTCTGCTGTGCGAGCCACAAACCTATTAAATCGAATCTATTATAATGGAATCTCAAATGGAATCTAATCTGTGTTATAAACTGTTCGAGTTGCTGTTATCGAATATAATATACTTTAACCTATCTCTTCTGTTTTTACCTAATCTATACTTATCTGAGGCCTAATACAGACCTTTATTTTAAATGACTTTTATCTGAATCCGCAGTTTCTGGTCTGTTGATAATTACATGTGGTTTTGGCACATACAGAGACCACAGTTGTTCTGGTCGATGGAGCACGTCCGCAACTCGTCGGTGTTGATCCAGTTAAAGCAGTTCTTGATGTGGTCGGCTAGATTTCCACATAACCAACTTTATCACTCAATCGAACCTCAAAGTATTGGGCAAGAGGTCCGAAAGATGCTTTGAAGACTTTCCATATCCATATTTCAGTTTCCATTTTCATACTGCTTCTGGGGCCATTTTGATCAACCATTTTTCAAACAAGCTCAATTCGGTGCGCAGCGTTCGCTTCCACCAACTAACTTCATGTAAAATCGATGGACAAACAAAACATATCGGCGCACTGGTACCTTTCCACCGGTCTAGGAAATTACAGCCACAACTTCCAACTTCCTTGTAATGAGCTCCACAGGGAACTGCGCAAAACCGAGCCACTTGAATGATCAAATTTAATTAACTAAAGGCTATCGATTTTTTTAACGTGATTAACTACCGGCATGAATTACAGCTTGTTTGTTGCTCGGTCGACACGCGTTCGCGAATAAATCCAACACCTAGCTGAAGGTCACTTGCTTCTGTCGAAGACGATCCGTTTCCTTCGTCGTTGGGGGTATTAGACCGATGACTGGGTGCTTTTCGGCTGTCGGCGGACGCATACATTTCGCATCGGTCATCGCGGAACATGGCGGCGATTAATCATCGAACCCACCCGTGGGTGTATCTTTTGCGCTCGAATTGAACCGGAATGGAGTGAAGTTCCGTACCGACGCGTGTCTGAACGGCTGAACCTGGCTGCCATCGTAAACCATTCTATTTATACCAAACGTTTCTTTGTTTTGTCAACATCCCTTTTCTATTTGCTAACTTTGACCAAACTTTGTAGATTAAACTGATAATTAAGGGATCTGCATATTTTTTTGCTTAACAATTTTGAATGTGTCGACGATCAAACTGTTAAAAAGGTATTGAAAACGATTGACTAATCCGAAACTAATGGGATGTTATGTGCCTAAAAACTATGTACTATTAAAAGCTAAAAGCTATGTCCGTTCTATCCTCGGTTCAAGCAGATTTCGCATTAAAGATGTTGACTCCTTGCTCAATCTAAATTTTCGGTCAGTGCTCGACGTTGGAACTCAGAATTGCTACACGGTCATCTATGTCCGAACTAACTCGTTGTCGAACTTATAGCAATTTCTTGTCACTTATTGACATTTGATGCTTTTGTTTTCGTGCCTTCAACCCCAAAAAGTTCATAATTTATAAAATGTCGAAGTCATTAAAGTGATTTGTGAATTATTCTCGATCTACCCTTTTCTAGCCAACAGATAAAGATTACTTAAAATGATGGTCAAGGTGATGAACGAACAAGGTTTGAACTGACGACTTTCGTTTGGAAACCGATGAGTCGCTGCTGCGTTACCGGATGATCTACAGACGAACCAAAATTGTCTTCAGTTTCAATGGAGTTTTCTTCATTTTCCTTTACTCATTGAAAGCAGTTCGAGAAAGAGTAACTATTTTCGCCATAATTGTATTGACCAAAATCAAGTCCTCGCTAATGATGGCGAGCTCCTCGGCAATAAAAAAAAAGATGGTGCGATGTTTGAAGTGTTCGGTAGCCATCTCAGGTCTTGACTTATTGATTGCAGTTTTACTTAACTATTACATTGTTACCGCTTGTCTGCGGTGGCCCACGATTACTGCCTATTTCGCAGGACTCGTATTCACCGTGCCGTTCTCCGTGCCCGATTGGCCTCGTCCAATGTCCCGCCTGGCGCTGGCGGATGAAATTGATTGCACCGCAGTAAAGCGCGGCACGTTGCACGATTTTAATTCCCATTTTAACATAAATCCCGACTCCCAATTGTTTCGCGCGTCCTGGACGCGTCGTGTTGTGTGTTGCGCAGCGCACCGGGGCGTAGTTTTTTGCGACTTCGCCTCGTCCGGGCACAGGACGCGTGGTTCCGGTGGCTAGAAGTTTGCGGTGCCCGGAATCATGAAAGGCAACCCGGAATCACACTGCACCGGTGCAGTGAGGGCTGCCTTATCAAAGGGCTACGATCGTTCCCGTTCCCGAGCAACCGAGGATGTCCGGGGAAAGCACGAGGGGGCCCGGGAAGCGGGAAGGACTTTTCCAGGACAAGGACTCGCCACTCGTTCTCCCTCCCCCGGGCGGGGGGCGGTGCGCTCTCGAACACATCTATCAAACCGTGCGCCATCATTTCTCTTCGCTTGACAAAGCGAAGCGTTCCGCGGCGACGGCCTGGCCCGACCGCCGCCAAAGGAAACTTACGCCCTTGCCGCTTCCGGCGCGGTCCGCGAAAAGTTTACATTCCGCAACACCTCAACGTTGGTTTATCCTCCACTTTTCTTTCTTCCACGCTACTTGTGCGCTCCGTTCGTGTTCATCATCATCATCGCTTCCGGTCCCGGTCCCGGTCCCGGTCCCGGTCCGTACTTCGGGCGCTCCGTTGCCCGAAGTAATGAGAATTAAGTGTAAATGTTCTGGCCGACCAAGCAGACGGCCGACGGGCGGGGAAATCCAGCTCACTCCAGCCGGGCTCACTCCTAGAGTGCTTTCCGGGTTCGACAGCGAAAAAAAGAACGACGAAGAGAGAACGTCTCCAGAGTCCTCCTTGTCCGGGGCCAGAGAATGGCGCTGGACTAGTCTTTAAAAGTTTTCCTTAAGTTCTCGCAGCACCCACCGCAACCCACCCACCGCGTGTGGGTTGCGGTGGGACGTGGGATGTCCTTCCTCGGGCGCACACAGCACGTATAATCGATTATTGATGTCGTTTCAGTGGCCACCCCCGTGGCCGCCGGCCAACAATCGTCGTCCGCGTCCGCCGCCCACCCCCCGTCCCGTTGATACTATCAAGGATCGATCGATAACGGAACGGGGCCGGCGAGAGAGAGAGAGAGAGAGAGGTGTCACTCACTTACATCAAGTTTGCCGCTTCTTCCTGTGGCCGGCGCACTTCTTGACTTGAGCCGGGAATGTTGTTCCACTTCGGGCCGGTGTTCCGGTTGGCACCCGGCGCCCACCCTCCAGCCCCAGCCTCTTGTGGCCTCGTGTTTGTCTTGTACACTTCCCTACGTGGCCCCCCCCACAACCCGGGCGAAGAAGTTGTTGGCGAAGCAATCCAATCCATCGGACGACTGCAGCCCTTCCCTGGTAAACCAGAATGGAATGGATGAATGAATGATTAATGGACTGCACGCACACGCATCCCAACACCCTGCCACCCGGTCGCACCAGTTCCCGCCCACCTTCCGCCCCCCTTCCGGCGAGGTCAGCCCAGACGGGCTCCATTCATACCCAGGGGGACGGCCCCCGCCGGAACGGACCGTAATAGACCGGGGGTCCACTCGGGGGGCCAGCCAGCTAGCCACGGAACCTCCAGGGATCCTCCGGCCCGGGGTGTTTGTGGCGGGGAGACCGGTCGCTCCCCACCCCTGGTAGGCTTCTTTTCGTTAGTTTTCCCTTTTCCAGTGCTCCGAGTTCGAGTCCACCGAGGTCCGGGCCACTTGTGCTCTGTTTTCGATTTGGCCGCCGTCGTACGTATATCTCGTTTGAAGTGGGTCGTTACGCATCACAACATGTCCGAGGGTCTCTGTGTGTTGTTTTTGGTATGTGTTTTTTGCACCTCGAACCGAAACCGGACGCTCCGGTAGCAGCGGAGCTTTGATTTAGCGTTGGCCGACCGCTAGAAAAAGGCCGCTCAAGGGAGAGAGAGAGAGAGAGGCTGCGAGATGGGGATGACAGAGTGAATGAAATTTGCCACGTCCACCCCCTCGGCACCCTGGTGTCCGGCCTGCCGGACGGAAGCATATTCAAATCATTCGAGCAATTGGAAGCGAACCGGCTCTCGCTGGCTGGCTGCTTAATCCCCGGCACCGGCACCGGCACCGGCTCCGGCGGTGGAACCTCGGATAAGCTCCGGTTTCGTGCCGAGGGCAGCTTCCGTCGACCTGCCGACCTGTTGTTGATAAGTTTCGAGGGCATGTAATTTAATTCGCCGGCCAATCCGGACAGCCGCGTGAGGGTCCGGTGCGGACCACCGTTGCACCGGTGCCGTTAGTCTCCGGAGACAGATTAAGGGAAGTGCCGTTGGAAATTAAATGGCGAAAGCGTGGAAGATTTTCCGTACGCGCCGCCGGCGCATGGTGGTAGCCGATGACTTCCTCGGTTCTCAGTCGGTGCCCTCTCAGCTTGGCTGCTGGGGAAAGCTTCTTCCGCTCAATCAAATCGCAAACGAAATGATTTTTGTGCTTTTTGACTAAAGCCTCACATTTTCTTACCGAAATTGTCTGGGTTTCACAGCCGCAATCTGGGAATTGTAATTTACGTTAAATTGGAATATTTTCCGAAAAGTCCTACCGATGGTCGCTGAGTGTCTGGAAGGTTGTCGAAATTTGAAAGGGAATAGTAACATTCTCTTGTTATTTCATATTATTACAATAAATACGTTGCCGATAGGTGGTTGAAAGAATATGAACATCTGACTCCCTAATTATGAAAAGAGTACAACGTTGAGCATACTCTAATACATCTTTTAAGAAATTATGGCTAACTGCGTAATTAACTGATCTAGGGATGCAATTGGGATTTTTCTGGTTTAATTCTGAATGTTTCGATATCAATCATCTGGACAAATAGCTCATTGACACTAAAAATCGGTACAGGTTACGTTGTCGGTGTCTAGTTGAGCTAGAAACACGTGCAAACTATCAAAATTGCTGAAATAATTTACTGTTTAACGATGTGACTGGTGAGGATCATTGAAATAAAGCTGACTACATAACACAACCCTGTGTTTGCAGGCTTTTAAATTTAGTCAAAACTCTTTAATGGATGAATTTTCTATGAATGAAACACTATTAAAAAGTAGCGAATTAAATTCTGAGATGAATTGTCTTGGGCGTATAAAAATTAGTGTAAAAAGAAAATGCTATTTCGATAGATATTGGAATAAATACTCCGAATAGTTGTAACAGCGCCTTGAAATAGAACGGTCCATGAGATGAAAAATTATCACAAGGCCTTGAAAATATCCCAATATCTTAATATCGAGAATATCTTAATGTTTGCAGAAACAGATCGGATAAACAATATTTTCACTAAGCACTAAAAATAAAATGAAAAAGCCACATATTTTATACACGACTGAATGGCATTGTTTAAACAGATTCACGGTTATTTGCCCATTGTAAGCAACATTTATGTGCCTTCGGTAGGCCCACGGCATTGTCAAAATAAGTGGTCCGCGCTTTTGTAGACGAAACACAACGAGCGCAAATTCTTGCATTAAAAAAATGTAAAAATAATAACGAGAAAAGTATCGGAAAAGGAAAACACCCCTCCGAGAATGGTTCCCGGAAATGGGCTGAAAATGTTATCGCTGCTCCCGCACAAAAGTAAACCCTTAAGTCCATTGGCCCCCGGTGAATGCAATGATTTTCCTGCCAGCACCGTACAGTAAACAACGGAACGCCGGAACCAGCCGGCCACCGGGACCGCGTTCCAACGCACTCGCCGTCCGTCCGGCGAGTCAGTCACAGTTCATCACAATCACCGTGACAAGCATCAATGTTTGACAGTGCCTGGCGTTACTCCGTACGCCCGAAAGGCGGCCACTGTCACCCGCCGGAAAGCTGGCAAGGCAACGGCAGCAAAAAATCGGGATCGCAAAAATCCCACACAGTCCCGTCCCGTCCCGAGCTCGCGCAGATGGGGAGACACCTTCCGAAAACGATAAAGCAAATAAAGAACACCTTCAAGAAGCGTGGTAAAACGTGCAAGACGGGGCCGTGGCCAACTGGTAGCCGCCGGAGACAAGTCCCGAACCCGAACAGGGCGGGCGAGGAAAAAAAAAACCCGCGACAAGATAAACTAAACCGAAACGGTCGCGACATAAAACAAACGACAAAAAGTGACTTCGTTTGTCCCGCAAAAAAAAAGGAAAAAAGAAACAAGATCCCGCGGCCGAAACGAGAAGAGCCCGAAAAACATAACAACGGCCCCCGAAAACGGCGGCAACATAGCCCGGCGCACATACACATGGCGACCGGGACGGTTCGAGTACAATCGTCACATAAACCGAAAAGCTGGCAGAAACAAAGAGCTGCTACCCATCATCATGGCGAAGGAGAAAAGTGGCCCACGCGACCCCCAAGAAGAAGAAGAAGAAGACGTCCCACACACAGGCACGGGGAATGAAAACAAAAAACGTAACCAACAAAAAAAATGAGATGTAAAACACATCTTGATTTCTTCGCTCCTTACACTTGCGCAGCGCAGCAGCATCCAGGAGTTAGCGTAGGCACCGGAGGCCGCTAGAGGCCCCACCGACTTCGATCCCCGCGATTGCGGTAGGCCGCGGTCGTCTCTGTCACGCGACCATCGATCAGCGCCGGTAACCGATCTCTCCGTCGCGCAGAGGAGCTCATCAGGCCGAGGCCTCTCTCGGTCGAATTTCTCACCCAAAACCCGGAGCCGGGACGACCGGAGCCTGTTGGGGCCACGGGGCCGCGTATCTTTTATCTCTCCGCGAACGCGCCGACCAGCCGGTGCCGTCCGCGCAAGGCACAAGAAGACAAGTCGCTCCGGGACAAGACTTGTGACCCACACACCCATCTTATCGCACCGCCCTGGCCCTGGCCCAGGCCCAGGCCCAGGCGTGTACGGCACGCTCGCCGGCCGTAGCAGAAACCCGTAACTAACCCAAATCCCGTGAAAGTTTTCTACCGGGAACCATCACGATGATGGTTTTTTCGGTTAGTTCGAGTTCGAGGCACCGGGCTCGGGCACGTCCAATACTCTGCGCTGCCTGCCTGGCTGCTCCCCGGGCCATGTCGTGGATTGGGCCGTTATCGTGCTTCGGTTCGCTTCGTCGCTTCGAGTTTTGCGGCATTTTCATCGCGATACGGCGGGATCGTCCAACTCCGGTGCAACCGGCCCCCAAGTGTTCGTGAGGCGGTGGGAGGCTGTGGCCGCGGCCGGGGAAGATCCCGGGGGAAGATGCCGGCCCTCCAACCCAACCGCTCGGTAATCGCTTGTTCTACACGGCACTAGACTAATTCCGGTCTCACAGGATTTTCCGTGCCGGCTGGTTGGTCCCGGCGCTCAAGGCCCACCGACGCCGGCAGATAGGGCGCTTGACCGATTGGTTGGTCTTGCCCAGGGGCCCCGGCACCCGGCAGGTATCAGGTGTCTAGCATCTCGTCGTCGGCGGCCACTTAAAAACTATGAAATAATAGCCACGCACACACTGGGACGGGGGCAACCGTCCGCGGGTCCATCAACCATCAACTCCTCGAAAGTCCTCGAAACTCCTCGAAAGTGAATTAAATTTATCGGAAACAAATCCGAGGGCCGCACTCACCGTGCAGCGAGGGAACAAATCAGCCGGAAAAAACGAGTGGTGGCCGTGCGATGGGTTCGCGAAAAACCCGGGCCGGATCGTGGCACCTCGGGAAGGTACGAAGATTTCCATTACCCCTCCGGAGTTCCGGTGGGCTCGTTTTTCGTGTGGTTTTCGGTGACCAGCCGGAGCAAGGTTTTGCTTCTTGCTTCAGTCAAAGTTGAAGCCACAGGTCCCCGAAGTGTTCTGTTCGAGTCCGAAGCACGGAAGGTGGATTACGTTGGGGTCTGGTTTTGGAACTGATAATTCCATACAAGAACACTGAAGAAGCAATAATTCTGAAACAATTTCTAACATTTATTAAAGGATCGTAAAATTTTGAGATCTTTCTTATTGATGAAATAAAAAAGTATCTTGCAATATACAATAAACTAAGCTGAATAAACGAAGCTGAAGATTAGTTAATTGCAATGAACAAAATTACCAAACGTTGCTCGTTTAGAACATTTAAATGTAATTGTTGAAAGCAATGAAAATGAAAAAGAAAGCTATCGAAAAACAATAGCAAATGTATTGATAAATGAAGTACAAATAAAATCAAATTGAAAAAAATAAAGATAAATTGATTATCTGAAGAACAAAATTAATTCAATCAACAAAGAAAATGCGACATACAAGAAGAAATGAAGTAGTCAAATGTATTGTTACGTTCACTCGATTGGAAAAACTCTTCGCACTAACTCGACATCGAAAAGTATCAAATAATTCTGACAGAGAAGACCGAGAGAACTATCGAAAATATGTCTGAAATAAATAAAAATCTTTTTGTCATGTGTCACGTATATGATTTAGTGTAATTTAATACCTGTACCACCTTCTAGGTGAATCATTATGCTCCGCGCTTCTTTCTTTTCACGTGCCGACGTGCCCTAAGTTGCTCGTGTCAATAATCTTCCTCCATGTTACTGAAGGCCCAAACTCGGTGGTGTTCCACCTTCTGAACGGTGAGCCCGTCAGGGGGTTTAGGCAATAGAGCGATCGGGGATCGGGTGTGGTGGTGTCGGTGGTGAAGCAAGGGGTCAGCGCAAGACAACCCGGAACGGTATGCTAACGCCCGTGTCCGCCGCACGAGAGTGAGCGAGAAGGCGAACGCACACGTTCGGAATTTGTATACACAACCGGGCGATGCGATCGACGGTTTTCCGGTTTCCGTGGGTCTGCGGTGGCAGGGAGGGGGGTCGATAGGGACCATTCAATTTGGTCTGTGCGCGGGTACTGACCGCTGGGTGGTGACGCAGGCGGGCTCCGTTGTCCGAGGATCGCCCTCGGAACGCGCCGAACGTGGATTAACACGCTGTCGGAGCGACGGACGCGGGCCGCAGCATCCAACCAGTTACCCCGTGGCATGATGGGAGTGTGAACCGAGCGAGCGAGCGAGATAGCGTGAGAGAGAACGAGAGAGCGAGAGGGGGCAAGGTTGAAGCGGAGAAGTGAACAATAAATCTTCGCATCAATGAGAAGATCCCAGACGCGAACGAAGCGAAGGTGTTCGCCGGAGCTGCCGGAGGTCGAGTCGAGAGTGATCACCACACGACGGACCCGGACGGTTCCCGGAGGGGGTTTGAGGGGGTGGTGATGATGTGTGTCGGTGGTGGGTGGTGGGCCAGTCAGTTCCCTTAAAAGGGTCAGTTCAGGTTCTTGGTGCCGGCAGCCCACGAAGAGCTCATCATCGTCCGTAGAGCTCCGGGTCCGCCAGTTGTTGTGTGGCCGGAACAGAGTCCACCAAAGATGATGGAAGATGACGCGCTCTTGGCACCGGGCCCAGGACGGCGCTCCTTGTGGCGCAAATGGACACAAAGTTGGCGCAGTTTAATGGGATATGAAAATGGATCTCGCAAAACGGAGCGTTCGGAGCTGGCGGGATGAACGATGCTGAAGATGAAGATGAGCAACACCGACGCTGGTCCTCGGGCACGCAAACGCACACAGACACACAACTACGTCACGGTGGTTCCAAAAATGGCTACAAACATTTTAATGGGAAAAAAGCTGTTTTGGTTGCTTGGGAAGGCGCCGAAAGTGATTCACCTTCGCCGGCCACGGCTACGCCGGCAATCAATTATTGAAGCCAAATGTGATTAGATGCGATAAAACAAACTGAGGCCGAGGGCCGAAGGATCCTGCCCGAAAGGATTCGCAATGCGGCCCAGCCAGAAAACAGAAAACGAAGCCACACTTCCCGGTGAAAACTTTCGACCGAAAAGGACATTTTTCGGTACGGCTCTACACCTTTCCCGGGGCTCCGGATGAAGTGAAAGAAAAACGATTTCCCCACCCGGGCCACCCGGGCAGGTCCGGGTTCGGTGGCCCAACCAAACCAAACCAAAACTGATCCTAATTTATTGAAAATTAGATTTTGGACACACTCCGTTCGGAGGGCCATTTTCCGGACAGAGAGCGAGAGAGAGAGAGAGCGTGCGCATCGTAACACCGGGTGTGGGGCAGCCGGAAATGGATTTTCTCGTACGTTTCGGAATGTTTTGCATCAGCTTTTCAACCGCTTCAGCCCCACTGCCAGCCGTCCCGCGGCTTGATAGTAATTTGCATCTTGGCGCACGGAACGGAGGAACCTCAGACAGACCCCAGAAAGTTTCGAGGGGATGTTTTTTGGCCAACTTTTATCTGATTTCATCACCGCGGAGTGGGGTCCTGGGAACCCGGTGGGAATCGCTCTTCCGGGTTTGGCCGGGACCGGGAGATGCATCGCCGAAATTTACCGCCTTCGGAGCATCGGAATTACATTCGAGATTGTGGTCCGCCCGTGCCCGTGTTGCGGGCAGTGAATTTCGACGAATGAATCGCATCTTCCGCCGATCGTCCGCAAAACATTTCGAATGCCGAGAAAGGGTCTCCCACAAAGAGAGCGAAAAAACCAATAGAAATCATGGGAAAATTAATCGAAAATTTTGCCCAACGAAAAACGGTGTGGCAGGCGTGAATTACGGCTCCGCATACGGTTCTCATTCCGGGCGGGCACCAGAAAGGCTCCTTTTTTACCGGGGGCCCAATAAAAAAGGCGCTCCGCCACCGTTAAGCGGCCGCCATCGGGCGGTTTGGGCAACATAATTTGCCTCTAATATGCTTCTTGAGGCTGCCCACGCTGGGCTTTTGCTGGGCACCGGCGCCGATTTCCGATTCCCAGAAACGGGCCACAAATTAACTACTTTTCATCAATCCTTCTGGCCAGGTAAAAACCGTTTGCCAATTGCAGGTCGCCCCCGGGTCAGGATCACCGGCGGCCCATACCGCACCCAAATGGGGCCTGCGGGAAAGGACTAAATGAGCCGGCGGCCAGTGTACCAAAAAAAAAAAACCCCAACGGAACCTCATTTAAATCGTAGAAAAAATGATCGATTAAGTGGATGTTGCCCCGACCCGTTCGATTCCCGGGTCCGGGCCGGATTTCGATTGCCGGCGACTGGCGACGGATCGGATGGAAATGCGTGTGTTCTGACTTTATCTTTGTACGGCCTTACGGCCCACCTCGGATAGGGTCAATCGTAGAAAGGCCGCGCAGCCAGCGCACGCAGCTGCCCGACCGTTTACGGGAACCTAGTCCGAAAGAATTATGACCCTCAATTTGGAAGGACCCAAGCCGCCGTGGGTCCGCTTTCTCCACCGCCAGTGTCCTTTTCGGTCTTTCCGATGCCGGCCGCTGAAAGGGGCACCGACGCACCAATACGAGAAATTAAAGAACCCCGCACGGAGAGGTAGTGGACAGTGCGACCAGAACGTTCCGAGACCGTCGTGTTGGATCCGTGGAGTAATGGGAGGCGATTCGATAGATTTTCTCTTACTCGCTGATCTCGTCAATTTTGCTCAAAGTAGATATTTGGGAAATAAACTCAAAATGGATTCCACTGATCTTTAGGATATTCCAACAAGGTCAGTAAGAGCTCGGACTGTCAATTCACGGTTTTGAAGCATTCATTCTTTGATTCTATTGACGCGTAGATCATCAGTTGATATTAATGGTCGTCCTGGTCGTGCTTCGCTTTCCCGACCCACTTTGAATTTTGTGTACCACTTATAAATTATTGCTTTTGTTAGAGCTTGCTCGTCAAAGGCCTTTCGTAATATTTTCAATTTCTTTTCACTATCCACACAAAATTGAATGGAACTGCGTTGTTAAATATTTTCAGACATTATGAAAATCGAAAAATAAACTTTTAACTGTTTGCAAAAGGACCCGTATAGCAAAGGCACTAATAAGAATTTTAAAGTAAAATTAGACACAGATATTAATGCCATTTTGTCGCTTAATGTACGATGTGATCGATGATCGATGATCGATGCGAGGTGCAAATGATTTTTGCACATTGTTTTTATGGCTTTTATCAAAATAATTGTTTAACATATTTGTCGTGTGGTAGGCAAGTTGGCATTAAATTTCACGTAAACGTTACGAGTTTTTTTAATCTTAGAAGAACGGGCCGTGGAGTATTTATTTAATTTACTTAATAGGTACTTAATCTAATTTAACAACATTAGCTTAGGTAATACGTGGCATTTACTCCAAAGGATAAGAGTTTGTATCATAAAATCGTAACCATCCTCAGGACCCTGAAAACTGTCCACCGACAGTAATGGAAAGGGCCTAAGAACATTTTATCAGCCGGGGAAGAGGTCCTCAACTTTCCCGAACTGAAGAATCATGAACTTGGTTGCAAAACATTGACCCCTTCGACCAAAATATCTCAACCCGTTGACGAAACGTTTGCACGAAACGAACTCGGTTGAAGCATTCACCGTAGCCGATCGAATTCGAATAATGCCAAATTCAAAACGTAGTTGATAGAACCCAGAAACAGCCTGTTGCCCGCTTTACGTCCACCTTGGGACGGCAACTAATTGGACAACAGTTAAGCAGTTTGTATAAAACTTCTAGAAGCATGCAACTTTCTGGCCACACCGTGTATGATTGCTTTCGATTTGAGGATCACCAACGACGGGGAGGGGTCGCGGTCATTTTTGCCCCATTCGCCAGACGTCCCGGACTTCCGTCAAAGGCCCGTCATATTGTTCGTCGGCCCGTTCCGTGGGGCTCTTTTGAAGAATTTATCAAAAAAACGACGACGACGACGACAAAAACAGACGCCGAATAACCCCAGAATGTCCGGGACGGACGGTAATAAACTCGTCGTCGGCCGGCTGTCGCCGTGGTCGCGGGTTGACGCCGCGCCTGGATGGCCTGGACTTCCTCTCCCGGGGGCCCACGGAGCCACGGAGATAAATTCCGGACTCCTATTTATGGCCGTTCGGCCGCCTCGGACCACGGAGCTAACGGGCCGAACGGACCGCTTCCGCGGCCCTCGTTCTTCTCGCTAATTTCTCGTTCTGCCGTGTGTTTCGACGTCTGCCTTGACGGAGCGGGCCCGGGCTTCTGGCTTCTGCTTCGATACTTTGCTTTTCCTAATTTCAGTTTTCTTTTTCCATTCCCGGCTCACTGGCGTCGCGACCTCGCCGCGACGCTGTTGGGGACAACGGTGAGGTCCGAAAAATTTCTTCGTTTATCTTTATCGCATTTTTTTTTTGCTCGGTTCGGTTCGGTCGAGTCGTGAAGCATCGTCCGCGGCGTCATGTTCTGCCTGCGGCCTCCCGGTCAACCTCGGCACACACTTTAATCCAATCTTGCCGTTGTGACTATTGATAATATTTTTACAGCTCTCTTTCGTGGTCGCGGCGGACGCCCCGAGGGATGTAGTAAAATTAAATTACGAGCAAACGAGAGATAGTTTGATAGTCCGCCGGACCGTCCATCAATTGGGAACGCGGCCTGGGGAGTGGGTCGGGAGCCGGCGAGAAGCAATGCTGTGGCCGTTTGAAAAAGGGTGAGAACTGGCGATGAAAAGGCAAAAATGACGAGCTGGTCCCAAATCTTCCCAGAACCGCGAAATTGGCGAACGCTAGCGGGAGCGCCACGTAGGAGGGGCCACGTGGGCCACGCGGGCCACGCGGGGAGCTTTTGTTCTATTTTGACGTATGCAAACGTCAGGCGCTGGCGGAACAACAAACACACAAAAAAAACCTCCGCCCGGTAACAAGAAAGAAACGTTCCCCCGGCAGACAGACAGGGTACGGGTCCAGAAATAGTCCTACAAGCCAGAGACGGCAGATGCGCGCGCCTCGCAAGGCGCCCCGGCCGCCCCAGTGGTCTAAAAATATGAAAACAAACCAGCAACAATCGTGCGAGCAAACACAAGCGCACGTGAGGGCGCACGTGAGGAGGAACGTGACCTGGGCCAGGGCCGCTGCCTTCTCGGCGGCCACAGTTTTATTGTTTCGGCCGGCACGGGGCTTCATGCTTCATGTTTATGCGGCCCCAAGTGCGCCCGCTGCTGGCTGGCCACGACCGTGTGAAGTCACTTCCCGTGCCATTTTTTCCCACTCTCTCTCACTCTCTGTCTCACTCTGCAGAGCCAGCGGACCCCAAATATGATCTATTGTTTATCTTCCAGCCGGGCGAGAAAGTCATATTGCGGATGCACATTTTTTCGGGCCTGACTTTATGGTGCTTTCAATTGCCAAAAACCACATACACCAGGGCCACCAGGGTGTCCCGGAGCGTGGCAATAGAATCCGGAAGATGAGCCGTATATCACGCGACGGCCTCTCTAATGTCTTTATGTTGCGCGCGGGCCGGCCCCCTGACTGGGTATTGTTTCACCGGCCGGGGATGGGTTTTAATAACGGGCGCCCCGGCAGCAGCCAAACAACGGGCCAAAAAGATCCAATTTATTGGGTTTAATTTCTAGGAAGTGATGTGCCTCGAGCAAAGACTCGAGCCTCTTCTTTTCGTGGATCGCCCATTGTGTCTTGCAACATATTTCCGAAATGGACAAACCGAAAAAGACCGGGAAACAAAAGCACCAAAGTGTCACGGTTGGGGCCCGCGGAATGTTTTTTGGGGGGCCGGTCGCCGGCAAAGTATGCAAACATTTCAATCGACCAACGGGCCCCGGGTTGCCGGCCGGGCTTTGCTCTGCCCAGATGAGCGTAACAAGATAACTGGGGCCTGTAAAATGTTGATCCTGTGTAAAATTTCATGTCGCCGTCATGTTATCCGGCCCTCCCGAGGGCTTTATCTAGGGGGAACCCCTAGGCCCCACGGGGAAAAGAAGGAGACAGAGCGAAACGACGGAGAGAGCGAAAGCGATAAGATGGAATGTGTGATGAAGGAACCCGGCCAGAAACCGCGGAGGAAATAGCGTTCGAGTTATGGTCTCGGCCGGTGCCCGTCTTAAGTGGATGTGGAATCAGAACGCCACAGAAGAACGGTCGACCGGTGCTGACAAATGAACGCCGACTGCATCTTATCGACGCCCATCATCATCAGCGCCGACGTCGGCGGCGCGTTGGGCTCTCGGGTGTCCTGACGGGGCCCCCGAGTCTACTTGAGGTGTGCATTTTATTAGACAAATAAAGATATGCAAAAAAGCACAGCCCCCGGGGTTAAGATAAACCATCCGCGCGGACCCGTGTTCCTGTCCGCGGCCGGAATTTATTCCGTCACCGAGGCCGCCACTTTCAGCGCCTTCACGCCACAGCCCGGACGGTCCAAATTAAAACACCCGCGAAACAACAGCAGCGGCGACAACGCTGACGAACGGTTGAGTGGAAGATAAATAGTGAACAAATGAATGGAGAAAACCGGCAAACAAACATAGGCAAAAAAGGAGTAAAAAACGAAGGAAAATTGTGAAAAAAGAAAAAGGCCAAACACGCAAGCCAAAAGACAAAAGAAAGGCAGTAAAGGCGGGAGCGAAAAAAAAAGCACGGCACAACACAAAAACGAAGACGTAAAGTGATGAACACAAGAGCAACAGCAGACAAGAGCGCTCGAGCCACAAAAACATGGCACCCGAAGCGAGAAATTAAATTAATACACTATTTAATTAAAATTATAAATAGACGGGCTGGCGGGTGCGAGAAAGTGAGCGCGCGTTGCTGTAGCCGACCGATGTTGGGCCGATGTTTGCCTCAGATTACGAGTGCTGCTTGCTTTTTCCCCCCGGAGTGGTCTAACAATGGAGAGAGTGAAACGGCCCCCGCCGGGACGGGCAGACAAACGATCGAAAGCGCAATTGTGTGAGGCGTGAAAAACGCGCGTGTACTTGGCGCGCTCGCGCGTCGATCGCTCGGCGGGTTGCATAAGGGCGCGCTTGCAACATAGCCACGAGACGAGTGTGTTATTGTTGTGTGCGCCAAGCCCCGTGATTATCCGTTGCAGTAAGTACGCGATCCGGCCACGGGCAAGATGAAGGGTTTTTGTCTATTTTCGGGGAATCGTCTGTCGCCTGCGGGGAGACCTTCCCCGGGGGGCGCGATGGTTAAAAGTTTTCTGTGGGTCGCGACTTTGCTGATCCGCATCCGCACAAAGATCCGTACGCGCCCGTCGGCAGTGACTTTATGTGTTCCTTTCTTTGGTCTGGCTTTTGGGGAACCCTTTTCGGGGGACGACTGTAGCTGAGCATATTTTGTGGGTTAAAAAGTGCTCCAGCTGATGAGATCCTCATTGCGTCCATTTGAGTATTGGAAGATTGTTTTAACCAGCGAATTGTTATTTCTATAGGGTATGGTTTCTATTGCGTCAGAAGTTTATCTCTTTCGAACAATCGATAGAAGTCCCACAGTTCAGTTCAGTTTATACTGACAAGTTCATTCATTTTGAAGCGGATTTAATGTTTGGGACTTCCAACCACAAAAAACTGAAAAAATAGTCATCAACATTCTTCAATCGGCCTTCAAACGCTTGCCCAAGTGCGAGTATTTAGAAAATTAACGAAACAGATATTTTGTGATCAATTGTGATATTTTTGATCAATAGCAATTCCGCGATCACTATTAGCGGCTCATGCGTAGATCATTCTGCATCGGTTTCTCTGCGATCTCTACGTATTTAATCTGATGCTTACGGCTACGGCTTTGCCCATTGCTAGTATTGATAATTTTCCGAATTTTCCGATTTCCGGTAAGCTCGATCATGTCGATCAATAGAGTCCCTACGATCGTGTTTCATTGTTTGAAACATACCCGTTACTAGGTAACGTTGGTGATGAATTTTGATCATTTGTTTACTGAGTTTTGGTCTTGTCTTACCCAACTTGACTACTTAGTGACCCACAGTGAGCAGGGCGAGTGAAATTTCGCCCAAAAACCCACCAGCTGCAACGGAAAATAAAATCAAAATTCACGCTGCAACGAAAACGAGTTGGTAACGAGATTTACTCCACGACGACGCTGCTGCTGCTGCTGTTGCTGCTACTAGTGCTACTAGTGCCACTACCGCTGATACCACTAGTGGCTGTCGCGAGCCCAATGATGGAACGCTTCAAGGGATCCGTTTCGAATGGAGCGTTCCTTAGCGCAAAAAAAGCAACGAGTGCTTCCATTTCAAACTGCTCTTGGGACGGAATTCACGCAACATAAAAACCGAATGATGCTGCGGCTGACTGCTGACTGAACGCCAGCCAGCCAGCCAGTCAGCCCACTGAATGGCGGCGGCCGAGTACCGCCGGTGGTTCCGCGAAACTTTATTTAAAACGCCCGGTCCCGCGACGTGCGTTTGGCTTTGGCGCGATTGCGATTATTTGTGACTGGAGTTTTTCTTTCTTTCGTTTCGTTTTTTTTTTCTCCTATGCCGCTTTTCAGCTCCCAACTCCCACCGAGCGCACTAATGGGAAGCTGCTTTGGGTGCCTTTTGTGTGGGGCTTTGTAGGGGACCCGAAAAAAGAGAAGAGAAAAAAAAAGCACGAACCCGAAGCTCCGGCGAACCAATTCCTCTACGCGCGGCGCGCGAGTAATGGAAATAGCTCTCGCCAAAGTGGCGAGATTGTATGGCACAACAATGGAGAATCGTTAATCATTTTATAACCTTCTGCGAACGGGCCCCAACAACGCTCCTTCCCGGTGGTGTCCTTCTTGGGCGCGAGAGTGTGGCCCGGAGTGGTCGAATGGCATGACCTCCCTTAATGCGAAACGCGGCGATGGCGCGATGGAGCCAGGAGCCCGGTGAGCCGGCGAGAACCGAGCGAGTCTGCCGAATAAAAGAGGGGCACACAATCATGTGGGAGCATAAAAGCGTGGCATGGCGTAGGCAAATGGTCAGCAGCATGTAACACATGTCGTGGCCATGTGGTGGCCGGTTGTGCTGGTGGTGGTGGTGGACACGGCTGCGACCAGCAAACAAATTCGCCCCCTTGTGAGAAAGATTAGAAACAAATGAACCGCGGCACAAATTTTTGCCACCACCGGTGGGGCCGAATGTGATTTGAATGGGTGATATGGCGGGGCCCCGGTGGCTACTAAAAAGAGTCGTAAGTGGGTTCTGGAACACATAAACCTCCGACACCTTTTTTTTACTTTTGGGCCACGGCTAATGCTGGCTGGAGCTGGTCATCCCCTAGATTCGGAGCTGTGGATTTTCTTTGAAGGGCCACACGGAATTTTTGTGTCCCAGTTCGGTGTCTACCAAAAATGGGCTTCAAAAACAACAAAAGAGTGGCGCCCCAAAAAGGGTCCCCTGTTTTCGCTGGGGTCGAATGTCAATCTGAATTCAACAGAATCAATCAATTCGCCACCGGCAACGGGGACCGAGTGAAAACAACGACCATAATCAGTGAAAATAAATTTACACAAAACCCGGAAAATTCATCATTTACCGGGGGCCAGCCTTTTTCCGGGCGCGCGTTGTTTGCTCTTAGAGATGTGTTTACCATCGCACAGTGTCAAATCACGATTACCGGCGGGGTGAAAAAAAAAATAAATATAAAAGCCTCCGACAAACCGGAAATCCACCAGAGTCACCATCGTAGGCCCGGAATTGTGGGTGATAATAGTCACCTCGGCCCAATATATCACCCCTCCCGAGGGTTGGCCCCGGCCGATCGCGATCCATCAATCATTGGCGCGATAACGGCTCGCAACCAACAAAACAGTGAAAAAAAAAAACACCCGGAACTCATCTGCATCCCGATCCGCGACATTTGCCATCTTTCAATGGATTCGGAGCAAAAAAGGACACCCGAGCATAAAAACTGAAGGCTCCGCGTGAAGATGATATCGGCAAAGTGGCTCTTTTCTTCGGGGACCGACCGAAAAAAAACCGCTGAACCTCGGCTGTTTGTTGGTTATTAAACACCGGCCCCAAAATGACAAATGCATCAACATTGTCATCAATATCAATCAATCAACAGGGCGCGTAGGTAGGGCGCGCACGCATAAATCCAATCATCCTTGCGCGGCGCGGATCCTTCACCGGTGATAACAAAACATTATAAATTGAATTACCATTAGCCGCAGTTCGGGAGCCGAAAACGCGAGACCCCCCCGCCGGTCGGCGCTGGCCATTAATGTCAGAAGGCATAAAAGTTAAGCAAACCGGATCCAATTACCGGTTCGCGAGCCCACGCGCGCCCACCAAAAGATGCACACGGAAACCGTGCTCCGTGACTTGCGGGATTCTCTGCGGTGTTGGTACGCGTGGCGTCGATTCCATCCCAACAGGCAAAGGCAGAGCTTGAAGTATGTAAAAACATGCAGCTAAGTTTTGCGACGTAACTGAAGCTATGGTTGGATGTAAAAAGAATGTTGAACCCAAGCATAGAACCCCACTCTTGACAGTTTTGTGACAAGCTTTTAGTAATCGGTTGTTCAATAAGTTTTGTGCTTCGGTAAGAAAAGCTCAATTTTACGGATTGAAATATGCTGGACAGTAAGGTCTTCCTGAACATCAATGCACTTGTTCCTAGGAGATTCCAATTTATGGATTCTCTCCTTGAAGTGAGAATCTAAAAGGACTTCAAACTACAATCGCACTGCTGTTAGGACCCCATCATTTGATGCTTTTCATTTGATTTTGATGGAGACGCTTTTCAAGCATGACTTTTTTAGGTGTGGAAACAGATGGAAGTCGCAAAGGGCCAAATATGGTGAATACGGTAAACAGTCCAACAATTCGAACCTTAATTAACTAAATCATTGTCACAATGCTCTGATTGTCCTGATGAAAAGAGATTTTTTTCTGATGAAAACAGATTTGGCTGCTGTTTTGGAACGTCCATGACGTGGATCGTCTTTTCAAGGCTTGTACGACCACGTTTAAATTCAGCATCCCACCTTTCTTCATACTAATTGGAGTCCTTATACACTTTCGATATTCGTCCACAAATTTCCTTTGCTTTTAAGCCTTCCAAAAATTACTTTTTGAACAAAAATATTTTATTTGAATAAACGCCTCAATAATTAACAGATTGGCCCCGAGATGTTCGGTGTTACTTGTTGCTACATTCGAGCCTCAACCGATTTTTGATAAATCTTGCAGCGAGTGAAAGTTACATTTTGTTTTTCAACCATTTTTAAAGTTTTCCATTTAGGAGAAAGCGCTCAGTACCTTTTAGTAGCTTTATTTAAAATGTTTATAGTTATTGATTATTGCAGCTCTCATCATCATTCTTGTCTCCCGAGTACTTATAAGGTCGGATATGAACGTTGCTGTGATCAACAGATTTTCAGTCTGCTAACCAACCATTTGCACCCAGAAACTACTTTAAAAGTCGTTGTTAGTAAGTGAGGAAAGACTCATAAGACACCATTAATCTATCACCCTCTTTCCCTTATCTGCCAGGTGGTGCCCCTAGTGTTTAAAGTGTAGTGTAGTGGATTTTAAACTAGCGATAGCATGACTTTCAAAACGTCAAACTTCGTTCTGGAAATTGTAAGCATTTAGTAAAGTACGCTTGCAGAAAATTGGAAAATGTTACAAACTTATTTCCAAAGTGGTGAGCCTTCATCTCAAACATTAACGACAAACAATCTCGGTGGTTACGTCAATAAGCAGAATTGTCGTATTTGGGGCTCGTAAACTCCACAAGACGAAAGAATCGAAACATCTTTAGCCATTTTCTTTTCATAGCCAAATTTAATTCCAATTTTTAAATAATCCACCCTATATTAATCCCAGTCATGTCTGACTAATTTTATTGCGGACGAAATCGACACTGAATAAATGTTCCAGTTTTTTACACTTATTGTCCAATTTAACATTAGTTGCCTGGCTGGCAACACCGTCCGCCTGTAAACCCTTTGAGGAGCTCTTCGCACCTGCGCATTTCCGACAATTCCGGAGCATTTTGGACAACCTTTTCTTAGACTTTTCCAACGGTGCCGCCCCAACAGTAACGGCATCGAAGCCAAAGTGTCGAAACTCACACATCGCCGGCCCTAATAGTGCTTTTGAATATTGCCCTCAGCCGCCTCCCTCTGCCACCAAGCCCCCAAGTCCAGGGTGCGGACTTCGCGAGTCATTTGTTTGATTTAATTTGGGGATAAAATTCCGCCAACAATCGGTTGTTGGCGGTCCCGGGTCCAAATTATGCTCCGCGTGTTGTTTTGATTCCCTGGCTGGCCGTTCCATCCCCGCTCCCTCCCGGCCACACTGGGTGACGCTCGTTCGGGTGATGATAAATTAACCTCAACAGAAAACAGAAACCCCGTCCGCCCGCGGTCCCTTTTGGCCGGCCCCCCCCGGGACCATCGTGGGCTCCCGGAGTGTGCAGTGCGGCTCATTGTGTTCTATCTTTACGAGCTACGAGCACTTTTTGGGACCCAGAGTGCGGCTAAGAAGACCCCCCTCGCTCGCCCCCCGCTCCACCACACACGCACGCACGCACGCCGAGGGGGTCAGCCGTTTCACGTGGGCCGCGCGGATCCTATTTTCCTTCCCGAAACACCCCAACACGCCACCTATTGTTTATGCGGAGGAAGCGGCGGAAAATTGATGGTGCTGTTGACGACTGGCCGGGGAGCGGGGTCGCGGAGTGGGTAGGAAGTGTGACGATATTTCGCGCACAACGGGCCCCGGGAATGGAACTCGGTACGCAACGACCATCATCATCATCACGGGCTGACGGTGACGGAATGTAACGGCAACGGTTCCAACGGCGGTGCAACGGAAGCCGGACTCGGCAGCACCCAGCATTGGAAAAGGACGGCCCGTAGCCCGCAGGTCTCGTTGGTACGCGGTCTAGGCCAAAGGAAGCGAAGCCGCGCGCTGGAGAGATTTGGTGTCTGACAACTCTATGAAAAATGGATTAGCTGGCAGCGAGGGCCGGGAGCCTTCAGGAAGGCCGCCGGCTGTGACTGAAAGAGATCTCGATCCCCAGATCGTTCGATCTGGCCCCCCTCCGTCTCAGGTAGGAACGGTGGGATCATGCTCTCTTTGGCCCTGGTCAAATTTGTTGCCGCCAATTTAATGTCGGCATTTTGATGGAGCGAAATGTAGGAACGTTTCGGGAATTTGGACTAACACAATGCAAATATCATGTAGGCAAGTATAATGTATCTCCTTTTTAAAGTAGTGCATTTATAATAATAATAATAATAATAAGATTTATTAGAATTATGTCAGTGAATTGATCCGAAGATCAAAGTCTAGTTCCAATGCCTATTTCAGCTTCGCTTCAGAACGAAGTAATGAGACGCAGTGGCGTTATTCAAGTAGTATTCTATGAACAGACGTTAAGCTAGTTTTGACTCCTCGGACATTATTCAACAGACAAGACTTGGAAAGACTCTTGGAAGGCATCTACAAGAAATTGAAAAGAACCATACTCAATAAAACTGCAGACTTCCTTCAAAAATTCTTCTGAGTCTTATGAAGTGGTTCCACAGTTGGCCTATTTTTCCCAAATCTGTCGGAGAGTTCCAAGCATAGTGGAACGTCCAGATATGTGCCTTTGTCTATCACAAACTTTAACATCTGTTTGTAATGTTACTTCATTCAAGTTGTCGACGTCAACGTGGAAGGCGTTCCCAGTCGACCAAAGCAAAGCAAATCTTTGCCGGCTCGACTTGCTCGAGTTCCCAGAAACTCGATCAAACCTCAATATTCTCGGCGATTCCGTACGACGGCAACACAAAGTTTCAATCAAACTTGGTGCACTGTAAAACTTGTTAAACTCCGAAAAGGAACCGGAAACAGGATCCGGGAAACCTGATACCGGACAGTAAACCATTTCATTTTCGGTACATTTGGAAGTGAATGTAACTTTGGCTTAAAACCCCTTTCTCGACAACAAAGTGCTGAAAAGTGTCTTAACGGACCCGCCGGTGCAGCACCACGGATCTGTTGATAAAATATTACAGTTTAGCTTCACTTTTCGGAGCATTATTTATACTGCGCCCCCGGGTCGGTGTCTGGGGCCAAACTATGGACATCGATCACCGACCCCGTTTCCCACCGTACGCCGGGATACTCCGGCCAGATCTATCGAAGCCAAAAAGCGAAGATTCATCGAGTCCTACGAGGCCCGGCAATGGAAATGAATTAATCATTCTCCGGCTGGATGGAGCGGAGCCCCCGCCGGCGTTCGTCATCTCGGGGGAATTTTTCTCACCTGAATGTTGGCACCTCGGCCACAGCGTCCGCCGCCGAGGGATTGCGATTGAGAGATCGTAATGATTAAACCAGCCGGCCAGCCAGCCAGTCA
Source organism: Anopheles bellator (assembly GCF_943735745.2). Taxonomy (NCBI): domain Eukaryota; kingdom Metazoa; phylum Arthropoda; class Insecta; order Diptera; family Culicidae; genus Anopheles; species Anopheles bellator. The sequence goes on from NC_071286.1 coordinate 63,617,461, forward strand.
GTCAGTCGACGGCCGCAGGAGCAGCAGCAGCGGATCCTGCGCGCCCGAGGTGCGAGATCCAATCGGAAATGAACTGGCAACCTAGAAAGAGAGAGAGAGAGAGAGAGAGAGGGCGAGCGAGTGAGAAAAAACGGCAAAAAGTGAAGTCATTTTTTCAACGCTCCCGGACGGGGGTCCCACAGGGAGTTCCCGCCACCCCCTGCCGGGTCGGCCAGTCGGGCGAAACGGAACATTAAACATAACTACCCCGAAACAAAAACACAGAAACAGAAACGCTACGCCCCGGTGCGCCACGTGGTACTGCGGACTGGAAGCAGCACTATAACCAAAACATCCTAAAACACGGCCATTAAGGAAACCGGGGAGTGGGGCCCCGAAAGACGAATAAGCAGAAGGAAGGAGCTCGGGCCATCACACAAAAACAAGCGATTTCTGGTCGGCGGAATCCATTTTTCATGTGCGTCCATCTCCCGGGGACGATCGATGGGATCGATGGCCGGCCGGACCCCGACGGGCCCGAGTTCCCGGGAAAGCAAACGAAGGCGCGCGGAACGAAGCGGAACGAAGCGACCATCCCCGCCGTAACGGGACACACGTCACACCGGTCGCCCACTTTTTTGCCACAGCCTTCCGCAGGTCCACACGCTGGCTGCGATCTCGATCTCTAATGATCCTCGGCTGGCAGCAGCACCGCTTGTCAAAACTGTGCACCCTGCCGGACCATGGCTGAAGTGGCGCGGACTCGGACTCGTCGTCGGTCGAGTAAATCCCAGCCCACCAGGCACCCGGGGGTCAATATGAGGCAATAAGTCGCTTAGTCGGTCGGCCCGAGTGTCCGTCCCTTGAGGGGCGACCCAGGTCGGTCGGTCGATACAATCATTTAATTGTGTCCCTCTGGCGGGCAAATTGCGAACGATTGCGTCGCCGGTGACATTCCGGCACTCGATGGTTTTTTTGTCCACCTTCTTGGACCGCAATCGTTCGCTTGCGAGTCTGTTGCAATGTCCCACTCCGTTCGGTTGGCTAATGTCTCTGGTTCGGACTCCGGGGTCCAGTCCTGCCCCAGATCGTGGTCCGGCGCTGCAGATTTGGACACTCCACCCACAGAGGGCCCCTGGGTGCCGGAGTCGGACGGTGTGTGATTGATGGAACTTTGGACATCCACCGGGGCGAGCGGCATTAGCGCGAGCTTGGCGCGCGCCTCGGTTGACACTGTTTTGACGGTTGACGGTTTACGTTTCGCTCTCGATCTTTATCTCCGCTTCGGGTCGCGCCGGGAAGGTTCGGTTCTGTGGGAGTTTCTTGTCCGCCGGACCCGCGGCGGGTTGCTGTTGCTGAAGTCGATTTTTCGTCGTGTTCACCTTCTCGAGGGCTCCCTGGAACGAAAGCGAAACGGCAGTGGATGCGCCGACCCGCCTGGTAGTCCGGATGACCGGGGGGTTACATAAGTGCGGAAGCGAGCTAAACGGGAGTTACGTAAGAGGGGTGCGGCCACCCCGAGGGCCGGCCGCTGAAATCCAAAAATAGAAGATAAATGACAATTGAAGTCAGATAATTAAATAGTTGTCGGAGCGTCGTTTTGACCCGGGGGGTGGTGGATCCGGGTTGAGAGGAGCCGTTAGGCGGGTTGAGGAGGGAGTTCGCGTAATGGATTTAGTATCACATTTCGTGCGCCAAGGGGGACGAGACCCCTTGAGGGGTTGTTATTAGGCAACGTTTACACCGGTGCCGATTGTGATTAGATTGGGCCGTGATTGTGACGTCACCGTCGGGGTGACCGACGTTGCTGTCCGTCGGATTGCTGGGGAAGGGACCAGACAGACGGACTCCCTGGTCCATGGACTGACAACGGATGGAGTCTGTGAGTGATTCTTCCAGTAGCACTCAGGACTACAACGGCGCTTGAAGCCATTAGAGAAGATTAATTATGTACTCACAGATGCCGAAGGATGCCACAGATGATCACTGGTCAGGTCTAAAAATCCGGACACTCGCCCCAGGAACCTTTCCGACGCCTGGAAGGTCCGGGCTCTCGATTCGATTGAACTTTTGCATGGAGAGTAATTTTACAAATATTTCCGCCAAACCCTCGAGCTCGTCCTCGAGGACTGCCTTCCAACAGTCAGTGGCCGCAGTGTGTTTGTGTGCTCCGGAATTTTCAATTTGATCGGAAAGCCTTCCGGAAAACCGGGCGACGGTAGGCGAGCCACAAGACGTCGTGCACGTGTGGGACGCCAGCGCCAGTGTTTGCCGAACGCTTTTTATATCCTGCGCTCCGCAAACAAGCTCCCCACCCGGGGTCCTTCTCGGCACACACAACGGCCAAAGGGTCTGGCGTCGCGCCAGGTTGGGTGCAGTTTTGAGTTTTTAATATACGACCTCAAACAGCTCCCGGGCACGGCCGACGACGACCGACGAAGACGCTCTGGAGTCGGCCGCGATCCTCGCGATCCTGTGGAGCGCCGGGATGATGAAGTGGGGCCTCTCGGTGCTGGAGCTAATAATATTTCAAATATCAACACCTTGGTTCCGGAAGAGCCTGCGACTCCCAAGTTCATTCTCTCTTTCTCTCTCTCTCTCTCGCTGTTCGATCACGTCTATCGAATCCGTTCCTGATTCTGGGATCCTGGCGATGGAACATCATCAAAGGCCGTGCCGGACCGGAACCATTTCATTCCATCGCCATTCCCGTCCGTTCACTCAATCAATCGCGTACGTATTTGTGTTTTATTAGATTATTTATTCTATAAATATTCATTTCCTTCTCTCCGGCTCCGGGCCGAGATTACCTTTGGTCCCGGGGCCCGGTGCCCGTTTGCCAATTCCGCAAACTGTCCGCAGGATTGCTGACTTGGTACGCTGGCTGGCTGGCTGGCTGGCTGGCTGGCAGGGAATGGGGCCGCTTTGCGATTTGCCGATTTGCGACCCAACCCCAACCGTTTGGGGACATCCGTTCCGTTCCGTTCCGTAGCCAAACGTTGCGCAGCTCTTTTACTTTTTGTTTTCGCTTCGCTTTGCATTCTTGCAGGCCCCACCACAGCTTCCCCTTCCGGCAGGTCCTTCCGGCGACGGATAACGGATTGTGTGTGATTTTTACGAGTCGTAGCCGTAGCCAACCAATTTGCCGTGTCCACTCCGTTCCCCGGGTCCGGTTCGATCCGCTTCGGTCAGTCGGCCGGCCCGGACACCGAATCGAAGCCGAAGTAGACAAATATAAATAGAAAATCCTGGGCTCCTGGGCTGACCTTCGGGTTGTCCTTTTTCGGGTGGGCTCCCCCGATGCTCCTTTGGCCCCCGTTCACAGACCGGTCCGCCCGCTCAATTATTCATTCACGCGCGGTTTTTTCGGGGCTGCAATCGGAGTGGACTGGGGTGGTCAGCGTGCAACGCCGACACACTTTCTGACACTTTCTGTGTCGCTGTGGCAAACGGTGCCAACGGGCAAACAGCATGCCCGCCCTGGCTGGCTGGCCAGTAATATGAAAAATAAATATTGGTTCGATATTCTAACACACAGTGCGCCACCGGCCACCGGGCGTGCGGAAAAGGACGATATTTCCTGTGGCCGGCCACGAGCAAAGAGAACCGAATGATTGAACCACCGTGCCCGGAACCAGAGTTCCAGGGTCGCCACGAGGCCACAAGACGCTTCGATTCGTAGAAGGCAGCTCGATTGATCTTGGAGCTTGGATGTCCGTGAAGCCGAAGGAATGGGTTTTCCGTGTGGCGGGCGGGATGGGGACAAAAGCCATCACTTATCGCCCCCCGTCCTCCCCGGACGCCCCACTGGTCTGTGGCCGCACGGGGACATAATTTTATTTCCGCCTTCACCGAGGAATGTCCTGGCGAGCGGGGCCAGGAGCCCAAGAATCCTTCGGGGGGAAGCGATTTTTCTTTTCCCATTTTCTCCCGGTGGCCATTTTTATTGCGACGATTATCGGGTGGGAGCTTTGATGTATGGCCGTGGGTCGTTTGTGGGCTGTGGGCGCATTCTTGGCTCTTGGTGCTCCTGATGGTCGACTGACATCGTTTAACGCTCCGACGTGGGTCCCGACCGTTCGATTCGGTTCCTGGTGGTGCCTTTTGCACAATCGGACGGCTCGTGTGCCATTCTGGGTGATGTGTTTCGGAACGAAATAAAACCATTTCGCTGGCCACGGCCCAATAAAACGGGGCTCGTGTAAATCATTCCCCATTCGGTGGGCGGCGGCGAAGTGAGATGATTATTTGCTTAAAGCGGTGTAACGGGAAAATGGATGGATAATTGAAGATTTGTTTGGAATCGGTTCGATTATAGAACAATCGGCCAATGAAAAGTAGCAAATAAATCGATATCTATTGAAACTCACTGAATATGGCGTTGGTAACAAATGAACATAACCAAGCAGGCCATTGAAAGGGTAGCTCATAGTAACGCGACTCATCCAAAAATGGCAACGATGGCTCATAACTCGACAGTGCCTGAAGTGATACCCGGAAGGTTTAACATTATCATCCCCGATGAAAGCAAAAACTTCATTAAAATCAGAAATGCGTATAGGAAAGAGTGGCAAAGAAATAGAACGAACCTTACTTACAAACGTATCTATCATTTCCTAAGTATGGCCATCAAACACGACTCAGATAAAATTATAAATGAAGCATGGTCTCTGGACATTAGTAAAAACAATTAAAAACAAGCATAGTAGTATGCCCCCCTTAAAAACAAACAACAGGACTCTAATCAGCGCCAAAGAAAAATGCGAGGCGATCAAAATCCAATTTGAACAAGCGCATCACATTACGGCAAACACGGTGAGCACCGTCGAGAGGTCAGTTGGTAGAACCATCAGTAAATTCCTAACAAATAACCTAGCACACGAGTTTCACTCGCAATTGAGCACCCCAGGAGAGATTAAACAACTTTTTGAAAAATTTAAAAACCAAAAAATCAACCGGATTGGAAAAAATGTATAATAACTCGCCAAAACACCTCCCAAACAAAACCATAATTTGTATGAACCAAATATTCAATGCTTGCCTTAAAATGGGCTACTTCCCGGATAAACATGATAGGGTTTTACTAGACACTGAGAAAGCATTTGATTTAATATGGCACCAAGGGTTAATACATAAAATAATAACCCGGAACTTCACAACAATATACTTAACACGCAATAGATGTAACAGGAAACTACCATCAACCGGACCAACTATAAATCAAATTACGGTACCATGAAGAACTAACGTAAAATATCTCGGCCTAAAACCTAAACCCTAAAATGAAAGCCTAACGTTCAAAAAACATATCGAAAGCACAATTCAGAAAAAAACACAAAAACATAACGAAAGCACAAGTCAGAGAAGACACTGAAATCTCTTTACACATTCTTACACAGAAAATCTAAACTGAATATTAAAAACAAACTGCTCAAAACCTGCTTCAGACCAATCATCTAACCTAACCTAACCTACGCAGCACCAATTAGGAGCAAGTGCGCAAGAACCCATATTAAGAAACTGCAAATCCACCAGAACAAGCTTCTAAAACTAATAATAAACGTACCCCCATGGTGTAGTACAACAAAATTACACGCCAGGACGCATTTAGATTTTCTAATTATTCACGTCGACAACATAGTCGAGAAATACTTTAAAAACTGCCGAACGAGTTCAGTCGCATCTCTTAGGGCACTACTACCGGAATAAATATTAGAATGTAATTAGATCTTAAGGAATTAGCGATGTAAGTTATAATGTAATTTTTTTTGTCGTGGGTTTTTAAGTATTTTTTTCCCACACTATGGAGCATATAAACAATAATCAGTACGAATTCATAGCCCAAAAGGGAAGAAAAATAGAAACAACGAGGAGTGCTAAAGCGAACCCGTTATTACAATGTTCCGCTCGGCACCCATGCCGAGATATGATCATATAAATTTATTATATTAAATTACTCATGCCGAGATACGATCATATAAATTATATGATCATATGATCATATAAATAACATCCAATAAATACACTACTACTACTACTACTACTACTACTACATCCAAAGATGGCGCTTCGTGTCTTGAACAGCTTCGCTAACCTATGATTCTTTTCAGTTGAAATATTTCATTTTCCCTTGGTTCTTCTAGCAAGTCGGTCTCTACATCCTGTTATTGTTACCTTGTTTGTGGAGCGTTAATTTAGTGGACAAACGAGGCCAAAACACCCGAAACTTTGGTGGCCCATCACCATTTCGATATCATTTGTAATGAATTCTGTCTCAATTTACGCACAACATTAAACCATCGGCTGTGGTGCGGCTCACGCTCAATGGCCTTTCACACTGTGGTCTGTGGGGTTCTGGGCACAGTTTTCTCATCAATATTTAATGTTTGTTGGCGAAATGTTGGCCTTTCCCCGAGAGGGCGAGGTGCACGTTTTGTCGACCCAAAAGCCGCATGTGGTCTCGAAAGTCGTCCAAGAAGCAAAACGAACTCTGGACTCTAGTTTGTGTTCCGGGAAGATCACTTCAGAGCGTGCTTGTGTGTGTGTGTCATGCCGACCCACAAAAGACCATAAAACTCGTCCTAATCTGTAAAACCCCACCCCGAGAGAGAGAGCCCACGGTAAACGATATGGGGATGGATGCGCAACGGAACGACATTATCGAATTACCGGATTTGATGCAATTCTGAGAAAACCTAAAACCACTGCCGGGCCGGAAGCCGGTCGGCGCCTCCAGGCGGAGTCTCCACCTGACAAACGATGCGAGGAGCTGCTTTTTCTTCGAAATCCACTCCGAGAGGTCTTAGGTCAGGTCGCTGCGCTGACAGCCAGCACGCCGCAGCCGTCGCCGCTCCCGCCGCCACAGGACCTTGCTTGAGGTTCCGGGGTTCCGGTTCGTCGGCTACCGATTTTATCCAAGAAGGATGTTCCCGCGCTCGCTAGGTTATCTCCTGGCTTTTTGCATCACACACGGGGCCGGCCGCCAAGGCGCTCAAAGTTATTCTTTTACCGCATTCCGGTCGGTGGCGTCGTCCCGTGTGGATTGCGCCCGACAAACGTCGGTGGCAAACATTGTCGCCGTAATCTCTGACCGGCCCCCGTAGTCCGTAGTAGTAGTCGGTGACGCCGTGGCCGACATAAAGCAGCTTCGGGGATTTGTGCATAAAATCGTAATCCGATCGCAGCTTGCGGATCCCCCGGAGGGCATCCGCATCCGACGACACATGTTGGCTTTAAGCTTTCGGCACGTCGTTCTCGGCCCTCGGCGGGCTACCACGGAGTGGTGCTCGAAGCGTGCCGCCCACTAAAGCGGAACCACTAAAGCGGAACCTGGTCCAACCGATCCTGACGGTGAGGCTAATGGTCGTAAAGTTTAAACAAAGTTTCCCGATACCTATATTCCGGGCGGAACGTGTAATTGGATGGAAAAAGTTTCCACCGACCGCGCGCCCCACGGATCTTCCCGTGACCTTCCGGTGTCCTTAAGGATGCACCGAGGTTAAGGTTTCTCCGTTGCGTTTTTTCGCTTTCTGCTGCCCGGTCTCGGTCTTATCGTTTTCAACCCGGGGTCTGCGGATGCGGTCATTGACTGCCCTACTGACGGAACGGAAGGAAACGGCTCGGAAGACCGAGACCGAGACGGCCATTAACTTCCCGTTGCAGGCGGGAATGCAAACATCGAAAGAAGTGCCCAGGAAGCGCCCAGAAACGCAAAGCGACGGTGACATACTCCGTGGCTCCGGCGATGCATTAAGCTGTGTGCACCGGGCGCGGCAAGCGACTGACGGATTTAATATTTAATTTTATCTTCACCGGTGCCCGAACCTCGGCCGGTCGACGACGACGACGACTTACATCATATTATACACAAAATACCTTCGCGTCTGATGGGCACGATCGCGAAAGTTTGCCCGGCCTGGCCCAGCGGCTGAAGGTGAGGTCGGAGCTGCACTGCTGCTGCAGCTGTCCGGCGGTAACGCTGCGCCTGTAGGACACCGAAAGGACACTCGCAGCCTGTGCCAAGCCATCGCGTACAATTAGCATTAAAAATAAACCTCAATCTTCGTCGTCGTCGTCGTCGGCGAGCTACTTGGCAGTTGAATGTAAATTCAACCGGTTCTTCGTTTAAGTAGGGTTTTACGCCAACCCCGACACTGGCCCACCCGATGACAGTGGGGTCTGTCATTCTTTCGGGCGAACTTAGCGAAGCTTACATCATGCCCATCATCATCAGCCGGTGGCATCCCGGTCGCGGTCGATACGGTGTGCCGTATAGAATGTCTCGCCACCAACTTTTTAGTACGGAATTACGCTGCATTGGCGAAAATGTGTTAAAATTGTTCAAAATTAAGAAACCCATTAAAAGCTTGATGAGCAGCGCCATTTGTGGGGATTATTAACGGTCCAAAAGTGAGTTGCAGGCTTACCGTATGTGATCTATAGGGATCTTTGGACGAGACAGAAAAATCTAGTTGACGATTGTCTCTTCCAAATCAACTTCAAGAATATTTTCCGGACAAGAAGTGGCATCGACTTACACTCCAGACTCTGTTGAAAATCTTTCCGTCCATCGACGGACGCTAAAGACGGAACCTTATTTGGACATAGCTGTGATAGTAAATTATCTAAATTATTGCCATTCGAGAAGACTGAGGAACTCTAAAGTAAACGAAACTACTTTGTGAGTTGCGTAATTCTGATGATGATGATAGGAAACTATTCTCATGAACGAACGCAGTGTCAGAAAAAATGGCCAACGTTCTCGCCAAGTGAAATTTTTCCCTTTTTTGGCACTTGTAACGCTTGATTTAAATTTTGCTTTTATCAAGTTTACAAACTAAATTTGACCGGAGCTACCGGTAGTGGTTTAAAACAGGGTGTTTCAGTAACGACACATTTTTTTCATTTGGTTATGAAAAAAAACGCCTGAATATTGTAGTGTTTGGGATTCAGAAAACCAACACATCGTGCAAGAGAAGCCAATGCACCCACAAAGAGTGACTGTTTGGTGCGGATTTTAGCTGATTGGTTCTACGGCGAAATTGAAGCTGAGAACATGGACAGCATATGCCATACAGCAACAGCCACAATCGATATTTATGTTATGCGAACAAACCAGCAACTATTGACAACCTCAAGACACAAATTTACATTGCTATTGTCGAAATAGGACCTGATAAAATTGAAAATGTACTCAAAAACAGGTCGACCGAATGCGCTACTGCCAAGCCCCAATCGTGGTGGACATTTGACCAACATTGGTTGTTCATAAAAATGTTAAGAATCAACCTTGCAAAGTTCAAGCATTGAAAATAGTTAAGCTGTTTGAAAATGAAAAAATGTGTCGTTATTGAAACACCCTGTACTTGTGCATATGTGGGAATCTAAGCTAACCCAGGCCGGATCCTGTAAATCGCCCGATGACCGCAGCGACCCGTAACGAACGGGGTCTGCCAATTTGACTTTAAATATTACATTTAAATGTATGCATTTTTGGCTGGTTTAGCAAACAACCCTCTGGGCACCCAGGCCGCACCGGATGGAATTATGTCAAGTTAGTCGTACCCTCAAAGTCAAGACGCTTTAAAGTGAATGAAATGTGTGATTGAAATTTGCACCGTCCTCAAAAGCAGTGCCGGCTGGCGGCGGCCACTTTTGGTCTCGCATCGCGCGCGTATCATTATAATCGGATTAATAATGCATGAATTTTCGGACCGAATCGGGCCCTTACTGACCGGGATGACTCTCTGTGTGCGAATGTGAGAAAACAAAAATGATGGCCATCATTTGCCAAAAGTGCAAATTTTTATGTCCTCCACCCCGCCCCCGAAGCCCGAACGGAAGTGACAGTTTTCGAGTGTCCGGGGTGCCGGGGTCCGCATTATTGAGGTCAAAGTTTGACGACTTTAAACAGCCCGAAAATCCCGGAATACCACGGGGCGGACAGGGGTTAGTCGGGACGGTCGGGAGCGCAGCGGAGGATGCAAAAAAGTTGCATCATCACAAACGTTGGCCGCATTCCGACGCCGACGTCGGTTGGGCTTCGAGAGCGAAAAATTATTCCAACCAGTGCGTGGCCATGCTGCTGCTGCTGTTGCTGCTGTTGATGATGATGATGACGCGAGTAACACCGGAAGTGGATAAAGGATTCGGTGCACCGGTGGGTGCCGGGCCGGAGGCAGGGGCCACGCGGCCGAGTGGGAAAAGTTTCGCCATCGGACAACCGGTGACGGAACTTTGCCGACGGAACCGTTTAATGATACAAAGTTGACAGGCCAGCAGGATAATCGTCGTTGATTCTTCCACTTGAATGTCGATTAAATCGTGTTGCAAATGAGCAGCCCCCGAGGCCGGCCGGCCTTCGCCAGGGGCACCGCACCGGGTCCGTTGAGAAATAATATGAAAATTTAATTTTAAAACACGCCGAACGTGATTAACGTGGCAATCCTTCAAGATTATCAATTAAAACAGTACCCGTTTGTCACGTCCATGCCCGGAGGGTAATATTTGGTGCATTTTCGGGTGCCGCAACCGCAATATAAATTCGGGGATTGAAGCTTTCAAAATGATGAGCAACTTTTTGCTATCTTTTCGTAATTAAATCAACTTTTTCTGGCGACTCATGACGCGAAATTTTGAATGTTTTCAAAGCCCGTCAGCATCGGGGCATTGGAAAGCCACATGGTACTTAATCGGGTCAAGTACATTAATACATTGTTTTTACTTTCAGAATAGGAACGGTTTGGACAAAAACTATTGGTCGCATTGAGCTAATGTTGTCGAATTTTATCAAAGTATGGTCCACGTGAAGGGTAAGCGCATTTGAATAATTGAAGTTGGGATGCACTATTTGCTAATCAGATAATCCGGGATTTACCGGTTTTTTATGCTGCCTCCTGGACAGTAACATTTTTTATTGAATGATATAATTAAAGCACTGAAGGAAAAGTGAATACTTTAGGTACGTAACAGTGATTGTGTCATCTCTTCGCGTCACTCCTTTTTTCACTTTATGAATCTTGCGTCTGTGCTTTATATTAATCCTAATATCCAGTCCTAATATTTCTTTTCCTTATGCCATTTCCAAGTTGAGGATTTCTCCATTTTTTGGCCTTGCCTTCCGTCTTTATTGACTCTCTGTGCATCTGGTTGCAGGACTTGCTTCTGTTTAGAATTAAGTATCAACTAGACCCCATGAACTCGTTGACTTACCATGACTTAAACACTAACATTACAAGCGCATAACGCAAATACGATCGATAAAATAGCCTCAAATCAATATTTACCGGCCATCAACGATCGAAAATAATCCTCCGCCCAATGTTATCGGAGAGATTAAAATTTAAAGGTCCACTCGTGCCTCGGAAACGGACAGCGCCACGTGGTACGCTGCGCTAGGCGAGCGTGTTGTTTGAAGGCGGCGTGTTTAGATTACACTAATGCAACCGAACAAACCTCTGGTCCGGTGCGCCCGGACCGGAGCAAGTCCAGGGAGGAAACAGATGATTTACGGTTGCTGGGGTTTGGGGATTTTTATGAAGCGTCTTCGATCGGGCGGCGCCATCGCGAACCGCTTCGATCGCGTTCTCCCGGGGAGTTTTAGAGTTTGGAGTAAGATATTGTAAACAAACTCCCTGCCCCCAGGCAAGAAAAAAGAGCAACCCGTAGACCCGTAGCAACCCTCTCGGAGGCGCAAAGCAAAATATGGCCGCCGGGAGTTGGTAGTCTAAAAAGCGTTTTCCAAATAAATAATTACACGGGAAAATAATTGGACCCCGGGCCCGGGCGGGTGGTGGCGGGTCTTAAAACACCGGACCCGACCCGGCTAGCCGGCCGTGGGGCTGGCCAGCAGCGGATCGGTAGTTTTATGAAATCCATCTTCCTCATCGCCTCTCGGGTCGGGGCCGCCGTAAAAAGGAGTTAAAATGTTTACCGAAATGTAAAAACACATCCACAGGCAACAAGGTATAATTAATCAAGAATTTACAAAACATACATCTGCGCTTCACCCATACAGCACCCCCGGCGGCCGCCCCGTGGCCGCTCCGGCGAGCTTCTTCGAAGGCGCATTAAAGCATCGTGTTTCCTGTGCCGAAACTACTCTCTCGCGCAGGAAGCCGGCTCGTGGGGGCCCCGGAGAGCTCATTACCATTACCGGGCGAAGGAGCAACACCGACGGGCCACGGGCAGCACCGTCGGCCGGCAGCAGCATAAACTTAACGCCATAAAAACTCCCATCATCGTCCGTCCGTCCGTCCGTCCGTCCGGTCCGGTCGGTGCCACGGTAAGCGCTAAATTGGGATCACTTTCCTAATGTTCTTACCTTCCGCCCGCTTTACTGGGATCCCCACGCACCACCACCGCCGCTCCGTCCGCCCCGTCCCGCCCCGGCCACAGTATCACATGTTGGCTCATAAAATCATAAACATCATCATGATCATCATCTGGAGTGGCTGGAGCGCTCGGCCAACAGCAGCATCTGCTCGCTTGCGTTGCGCCTCGCGTAGCTGCGCGTGCCGTGCCACCACCGCCGTTTGGCGTTTTATGCCCGGGTCTAGTTCCCCGAGGACGGGATATCAACAATTATGCTGGCTCAACAACAACCGTTTTTTCGTACATTTTCGAACCCAAGAAGTCGAACATTCTTCCCCCGACAGGGGCACGCCAAAAGCGGACGAAGCGCGAAAAACAATCGCCCGGCGAACGTGTCAAATCATAAAAACGGTGAGGGGTGCGCGTTGGAATTATGATTCGGCTAATGATTTGATTTGCCACCCAGCGCCTCCCCCCCCCCAGCCGTCCCGGTTTGGACGGTATAAATTGGGTAAATGATTTTCCTGATTTCCTGAACGGTTTGCGGTTTATGGCACGCAACATAAGTTCCGACACCGGGGCGGTGCCTACCGTTCGACACATAACCTGGCACTTAATTGTCTCCGCGCAGTGCACGAAGCCTGCTCCTCGGTGGCACGACGCCCAACCCACCCCCGTGTGGCCCACCGGCCGGGGGCCGTAAAATCATAAATTCTAATACCACACTTCTCTCACTTCTTTACGATCAATAAAAGCACGGAAACCTGGGGCCCCGACCGGACAGCACCTTCTACGGGGGGGCTAGGGCTAGCGACGCGGGTCCAGCACGCTCTTCCCTGCCCTCGTTCCTTAGGTTAGATCCTTTTGATTTAGAACTCCCCGCCCGTCCCGTGGGACGTAAAAGGTGAGTTTTAATTGTGAAATAATTTTACCATTAGCCTCCGCGAGTGGCAGCGTAGAGGAGAGAGGCGCACGTTTTTATGCGCCATGCGAGGGCTGCAACGGCCCGGTCCCTTATCCGTCAATCGAGGACGCCAATTTGATAAATACTTTAGCAGCGACATAAAACCGGCCACGCCGGCCCGTCAAGGAACGTGAAGGCACGGCACGCACATCACTCACTTAATTGGGAGGCATTTTTGGGGCCGGCCTATGTAGGGCAAGGTGCGAGATTTTAAAATTAAACGATGGAATTTAAGGTTGATAAAGTCACGGCACCGGTAACGGCCTCGGTAGAAGACTTAAGGAACCATAAACGGAAGTAATAGGGGTTAGCACGTGGGTCAATGATTCCCGTGCGATTCACTGTCGTTCAAACACTCAGCTAACTCAGATACTGGAGAATTGGATGTTTGAATTGGTCCACCGAGAGGATGTTTCGAGCCTCGTTTTGTCTAAAAACACTGCTCGAGGGTCAACTAACCGATTCGTAAGTGGATCGATAGAATCGAAAGAGTTCAGAGGCGTTTTCCGGTCAGGCGTAGAATACTGGCTTGGCTAAGGCAGTCTTTATCCTGCGCCTACAGACCCCAAATATCGACGCTTCAATTTCTCAAGAGGAAAATGAGATTAAGTCACGTCTTGTTGTAATCTTGACATTCGGGCAGCGTTCGGACTGTAGATGGGTAGATTTCTGGAGCAAAATAAACAAATAAATAAATCAAAAGCTACACAACTCCATCACAGCGAGCGATCGACGAGTTGTTCTGATCGGAAAATTTCGATAATATGTGAAAATGTGTGTTGGTTTAATTTCTTGTAATGGTTGCAATTATTTGCAGCCACAAGAGAATATGATCAGAGCCAGGCAAAGGTTATTAAAAAATTAAAGCTTAATGTTTGATTTTTCACATCTATTTCTTTCGTTATGCTCTAAAGGCAAAGAACTCGAAGCATTGTTGGCTAACCTTTCAAGAATGTCATACGGATGTGGGTAAAAAATTAACAACAAAACACATTTATAAAAGTATGACGAATATCTAAACTTCAAATTCTCCTCTAACCGCCAAAAATATTCAACAAAAACGTCAACCAGAAGGTTCCAACTCCCTTTTGAACATGTCATCCAATGGGGACTTCATGACACAAGCAAACAACTACCGCAGGTAAGGAAGACCAATTTGATTAAAAACATGACATTTTACCATAGACATACTTTGAAACCATTTCCATTTTCTTAGGAAAAAGTACACTGGACTGACGAGTCGTCAGTAACACTCAACTACATTTATGTTTCTTTTACAAGAGTGTCAAATCAACATTACGAACTAAATAACAACAAGATTATGGCGCATGAACCAGGACACCAACTTGTTTCTGACCAGCGAAGTTGGAAGAAGTTTGTGACCTTTCCTTTGTACCAACAAGTGCGTGACCTTTCCTTGTCGTGTTGACCCAAAATCTCACCAAAACTTTGCTGAAAGAAAATATCATTTATGTAGGAAAAGATCTTTTCAGTCAAGATTTTCATACATTTTTTTGTTATGTTGAAATGAACTTCGTTGCGCTTGGAAGTAACCGATCTCACGATGTTTGCAAGATGACCAGAATGATTTAGATACGATCAACCACTCCTGACCGCGGTTTCACCACCGTTCAAATGTCAACTGTCGCTTGCCTGACCAAAAATTAGCTTCCAAATTAATAAACCCAATCGAAGACGGTGCCGAAGAAACGCGAAAGGCTCGTCTCCGGCGGGCGCTACATTTTTGCGTTAATTATTTCGCGATTCGGAAATCGCGAAATTGAAAAACACGTTCTACGTGCCACGCTCGAGCGATTCGGGCGATCCGATTACATCCCTCGATGGGCTGGCATGCGCCACTGACTGGCGCTCCAGGCTCCGCGCCCGTCCGCCGACCGCCCGTTCACGGACCGGACTTCAAGAGTGGCCAGTCACGGGGCAGCAAAAAAACCCCCGAGTCTGGCTTTCAGGAAAACAGGGCGAAAAAAAAACCACCGAGGAAAATGCCTGAAAATCATCGCCCGGTGCAGCGCACACCGGGTTTGCTTTCTCCGGGTCCGCCAGGGGCCCCGTGCGCCGATTTCTTCTGGTCAGTAAATTGCAGGTCTGATGTTTTTATTCCCTCCACTTGCACTCTCCGGGACGGACCCAAACCCAGCCGGCCAGCGAGCGCCACCATCGGCAATGCAGTTTGCCAGGCATTGCGCCATACAAAAAAAAAGGAACCGGAGAGCGACCCACCCTTTGTCTTGCTCGCCCTGGGCACGGGGGTAATTCTGGAGCATTTTCTATGCACGTCCCACCGAAACATGCCCCAAAAAAAAGCCCGGGCATCATCATCGCCATGGTTACGGGCCCGGAGGGCCACAGTCAATTCGCCAGCCAGCTCTGGCCGGTCTTCGTAGTCGGCGGCGGTATCGCACGTCGTAAATCGGACGCCTTCAGCGAAGCGCGAACGTGAGGTTATGTTGGTCCGGTTCCGGCCACCCTGGCCCGGGGTGGGCTGTCGTCAACTTATTCCGTTGGCTCTCCCTCTCGCTCGGCGTTCTGTCCAGCGGCCGTGTCCGCGCGACCAGAATGTGTATGCACCCGAGCATCATTTATGTTGCGCCATGCTTAATATGCTTTGATGGCGATGGTTTTTAGTTTCGCATAATGCGCGCGTTTTGGGGAAGCGAGCGCCCACACGGTGACGGCCAGCCCAAGTGACAGGCCAGCAGTTGAGTTGTCTGCCGCGCGAATGGATGGACCAACAGTAATCGAGTTTGCCGCCGAGCCACAGTCAGAGTCGGAGTCGGAGTCAGGAGAGTCCACACCACGTACGTCCACAACCGGCAAAAGGATTCCATCGGGGTCGCTGGTGGTCTATTTTCTTAGCCGAGCAAGAATGTGAACTCGATAGAGATAAAGCGAGAAAGGGAGACCGGAGCGAGGAAGGACACTCATCCGTTCAGCTCCGTGTTTAGCTTCCCATCAGCACCGGGCTCGGGCCGGCCGGCCGGCCGGTGCTGAAGGTGACGGTGCTCGGCGCACTTGAGAAGCACCCCGGACGACAGGGCAAACAATCGAACCCGCCGCCGCGCAGCACTTCGAACCGGGAATATCAAAATACACTTCTGGTTGAGCGAACGAAAATTGCTGAGTAAATAGTTTAAAAACCTTTTTGTACCGCCTCCGACCCCGGCCAGGTCCCCGGCCGCCCGGTTCTGTATGTCCCCTGCGCAGGAACCAGGAACCCACCTGGGCCACTTACTGGGCCGGAGTCGGCGGTCTTGCGTGGTGGTGTCTTCGCCATCCCGGCGGTTCAGAAATACATTTCCTCGGGTGTCCGGGAGTCCATTAGGGGGCCCGCCCGGGGTTTTGAAATTTTAGCCGACCTTTCGCCGTGCCACGAAGGATAAGCCACGGCCCCTATGTGTGTCTGTGTGCGGTAGCTTTATAAATGGCAATTATGAGAATGGGGGAACCAACAGAAGAAAAAAAACTGTAACAGCTTATGCGGGAAGGAAATGGAATTTAGCTCAACATTAAGCGGCTATTAGAGCGGCCAGCGGCCCGAAAATAGACAAGAAGAAGAGCCACAGCCACAGCGAGAGGAGAGTGATCTGCTTTCGCGGCCATAGAAGAACTATAGGCGGCCAATGGGAAAGACAAAACAAAAACAATCAACAAACAACATCCCCGGTCCCGGTCCCGGTCCCGGTCCCAGTCCCAGAATGGCCCGAAATGGCCACATTGTTCCGCGGTGGGTGATGCCCCGATATGCTGACCGGGATGGAGAGCGAGAGAGAGGACCACCGACCCAACGGTGTGTTTATCGCCATTCGCCATTCCGACCGATCGCCCTCTGGTGGACGATTTCGACACCAGAAATCAGCGATGACTCCGGCGGGTCTCCTCGTCCTTCAGCCGGGCTCGCCTTCGCCGAAAACAAAAACCCATTTGCACCGGCCGACTGGCAGATGTATGCAGAGACAGAGAGAGAGTCTGGGCCAAGTCCGGGTATCCCGGGTAGCGGCTAGAGACCCCCCGGGGGCCAGCCGTCCGGAGACAATAAGCGGCCCAACAACAGAAGTAACGAACTTCTGGCACTGCGCTGCGTCTGCTGGGATTTCTTCCTCCTTTCAGGCTGACAACTCATGGCCCCCTCTAAGGACGGCCACTTGAGAATTCGTCACACGCCGACGGATGCCATCTGCGCCGCAAGAAAGGTGCGCTGCCGTTCGTGACACACTTCAGCCGAGAGGCCGACCGAAACTGCCCAAATCGCGGCGGGTGGCGCCTTGCACTTGCAGATGATGTAAGCATCTTCGGCCGGCCCTGTTCGGCGGATCTTCGGCGGATGTTGTTTGGCAACCGCAGAAGTCACCAGTCCCAGCCCCGCTGTCCACGCTGCTGCACATCTTGTGGTGGGCGATCCGAAACACGCGTTGATGCAGCTGCGTCGGCTGCGTTAATGGCCTGCGCTTGCGTTCCGTTCGGCTTTTGGGAAAGACATTTTTATGCCCCGCAAAGGACCGGGCCGGGCCGGACTGACTTTGAGGATAATGAGGTGCGCGCCGGGGATTATCCGGCGGTGCCGCCCGAGGCGGAGGATGTTTGTCGTGCATCGGGACCCCGGAGGGGATTAACAAGCTGTTAATACCCGTGCGCGGTGACACACCGTGCGCGTCACCGGCGTGATGAATGGCTCATGAAACTCAAATCCACTTTTGTGTCCACCGAAAACACCGACGAAAGTGAGAAGTGGAGGCTGGGCTTAGCGCGCCGCGCGCACACAGAAGGGAACTCCATTCATTAACGTCGTTACCAGCGATTAAGGTCCCGAAAGAAGTTATCTGGGTCCTGGTTAGGCCTGGCTTTTTTCTACCTGCAAGTCCGAGTTTCGGTCC
>NC_071286.1:63640607-63695824 GCF_943735745.2 Anopheles bellator
TCTTCCAACAACTCGAGCTCCCAGTTTCGGCAACCATTTCCGGAAGCCAGATTGACAACTCGATTGTCGAAAAAGGCAAACAAAACCAGCACCAGCGGACCCAGCACCGAAATCGCTGATCCGGCCGCATTTAGTAATTTGCCTGCACTCCAATATCAATTAAGCAAATAAAAGTACGGCCTCGGCTCCGGGAATCCCACGGCAAACACAATATGTTGACAGGAGTAATGAATGCGAACAGAGAAAAAGCTTTCCATTTCATGTTTCTCCCAGGCGCAGTTTTTTCAATGTTGCTCGTGCGCCCCACCCGGGCTAATAATCCTCCCAAAACGGTAATGTACTTGCAACGCCCGTCGGGAAAAATAGAAACAAATCCGTGGCGATCCGGGTTTTTTTATTGCGTAGCTCGAAACCCGCTGCGGAAAATGGTCGCCCAACTGGAACGGCGGTGTAACGTTAGTTAGTTCAATATTTCTGGAAAAGCCGCCGACTCGAACCGCGCCGCGGAGTGTGGCGCGCATTTTTGCGCATCGAATTCGGCAAAGGACACATACGCCCGGGGCCCGGAGTGTGTATGTGCCCCGGCTGGTGGTAAGGTATTTGCACCAGGACTCGGCGCAGGTTGGGGCCCCTTTTTTCCCGACCCGGGCTGCGACAAGTTCGGCAAACTATTTGAAATATTTTTCCGCGCACCATTATTCATTATGGCATATTTTATGACTCGTACCGGCACCGGGAGTTTCTACACCTCCGTCGGGCTCCGCGCAATGTCCCGGCGTCTGGCGTTGGTGCCGACGCGAAAGTCGACACTTCTTTTTCGGACACATTTCGGACAGTTCCTCGGCGTGCCGCCATTGGGGCATTCCGCGAGTCGCCCAAATATGATTACCCCGAAAATCCGCTTCCGACGCGGTGGTGGCCACCAGCGCCAAGAAGCCCACCGAACGGTAGTGCTGACGGTGGCGAAACACACACCGCCTGTCGAGCGTCCTGAGTCCTGTAACTGGCTTTGGGAGTGCGCTCGTTCCGTCCGTCGTGTGCGCCGTTGGAAAGTTTAGAATTTCAGACCGACCATCGAGCGTCGTTCCCGGCCCAGCCCCGCCACGGAACAGGCCCCCGGTACTTGGGCAACCGGAAGTAAGAGTTCTATTCGGTTCCGTTCCGGGGGCGCGACCGACAGAATGCCATCCTGGGAGACCGCACGCGCGCATGAGACAGAGAGAGAGAGAGAGAGCAGGAAAGAACAGTCCGCCCGTGGGAGAGGGGGGGAAGGGGCTCATCCCGGTGAAAATCTGCTTTCCGCCACGCGCACCACCCACCGCCATCGTGAGCCGTTCCGGGTTCGGCGCAAATCAGAAAAAACGGGACCGAAAGGAGCCCGAAAAGTTTCCGGCACTGCACTTTGGTAACTACACTAAACCACCCACCGGGTGGTGTGAGGGGGGGGTGGGTGAAGGCGGGCCACCCACCGGGCCGGCCGGTGAGTGGCATCGGAGCTCGTTGTATCGTTCGCTTGGTTTCGCTGGGTTATTTGAATTTATCTTACGAAACAATGGACGCCACAATGCGGGCGGCGGCCGGCCGGTTGATAACGGCGGCCCGGCGAGAGAACCGGCCACCCACTTGGTTGCACTTTTTTCCACCGCCCACCGCCGACGTTACAGGGCGGACGACGCAGCAGCGATATGAAATTAATTTCCCGCTCTCCACGGTGACGGTGACGGCATTTTCCCGGACGACGACGGCCCACGGTCCAGGATGATGATGAGTCGGCACCGTGGAGTGGAGTGAAGCGGAGAGCAAGAGAGAGCGAGAGAGAGCGAGAGAGAGTGTAGACTTTCGTTCGCTCCGAAGGGATTTTCCGACGGACGCACGGACGGGGACGGGTTGGCCAGTCTGCGTTCTGCCAGCCAAAGTTAGCTCGAGTCCTTTTTACTTCGCCGAGTGGGTGTCACTGTTACCGGTCCCGGGTGGGGTGGTGTTTTTTATGCTCGATCCACTTTTTGTGTTGCCAATTTTTTGCCGGCCCCGCCAGTGGTTCCATCCCATTTTTTGCCACCGTCGATCGGCGCTATGTGCGACTCGGCTGTGCGTTGCCATGGCGGCCATGGGACGTTCGGAGCCTGCCTACTCTGCTGATGCTGCTACATGGCGGTGCGGTGCGGTTTTTTGCTCGCCTGCTGCGGCTGGCGGTGGCGCTGCACACGCCTATTTTTAAGCTGAGCACAGCATGGAAATAGCATATCGCAGCGTGTGACTTTGATTCGAAGTTGAGATTTATTTAAGTGACTTATAAGCTGATTGCTGTTGTTTGTTTGCCCGTCTGTGTGCGTCCCGGGTCCCCCGGGCGGCACAATGATGCACAAAATGGGACCCTTTTTTCGGGGGAAGAATTTGCACATGCCTAAAACCTTGCCCTTTGGTTGACGAAATTCCCTATAAGCATCTCGAATTAACTGATTTTGATCAGTTCACATACTCAGAAAAATAAAAATGGGTTGTGTATTATACAACCAGAAAAAAGGTAGCAGAAAAGGATGATCGTGTTGGGTGCTTTATTTAATAGTACAGTTTACATGCCATTTAGGACAAGTTTCTCAAATAATCTAACTTCGTGATCTAACCTATCTAAAAAACAGCGTAACTGCCAGTAAATTGGTACCAAAGTGAGTGTTGCTTGTCAGAAAGGATAATCCCCCCTATTATGGAACTCTAATCGAGAACTCGAACGTTAGAGTGAACGTTTAAGTAAGAGAGAAAGCAGAATACAGCAAGCGAGAAGGCAGAAAGAGAAAGCTATAACAAAATGAACTCAAATGACCGTTCGAGTGAACTTCGAGTTCGAGTGAAAAAAATCCACCAATCAAACGGAGCCATTTCGATCTACGAATAGAAAGGGAAATAAAACTATAAAATATAGAACTACCAACTCTGTAAATGACTAAAATACTAGTCTAGAAGACTAAAGTAAATAATGCTTCTTCAGACTCTATGCAAGAATTGGTAGTAAAAAATTGGGCAAACGAGGAGTCTAAAATCTGGCATCCATTTGGCTTATGAATCTAAACATTTTCCCAAACCTAATTTAAATATGTTTAATTAATGTTTTGCGATCGAAGAAATGCAACATAAAATCACTGATGGAGCACCATTAATTTAAGCTATGGTTTCGCATCAAATAGAACACTAACTATCGGTGCGTAGCCCAGAAGTACCAACACCATGTGCCGTTTCTGCTACAATTTTCTTGCCCACGGCTGTGCAAGGACACAAATCACCGGGTCCTCAGAAGCCCTCTTTTTTTTCTCGGTAGTTTGCTCATTTTACCCTCTTTTCCCCCCAGAAACGAAGACCGAACGAAATGCCGACGATCGTCTGCGGACGAGGACGACAACGTCGGGGAATGCGATGAGCGATTTTGCTGTCGAAATTTACAAAATTGAACACCCAACCAGGGCCGCCAGCCGCCGAAGCATCTGTGCACCGCCGAGGCGAAGCAACAATGATCTGGAGCACGCAGAGAGAGGGCAGGCGTGGGGCTCACCACCTCACACCGACGTCAATACACGCCAAGCAACAGCCGTTCCGGTGCCGGCGGAAGCGACTCGGTGGCGGACGGAGCCGGGCTGGGTGTAGCATAACGGGAGCATAAAACTTTACACAACATAATTAAAAGTTGCAATTCGCAAACCGACGACGATGATGCAAAACCCGATTCGGGTCGGATCTTCGGGGTGAAGCGGACCTCCCGCCAGAAAAAGCCAACAACCGAACCAAATAAAAAAAATATGTTGTGGAAAATCGGAAAAAGCGAGCAACAAACAAACGGAATGGCGAAGCGGTACTCCGATTTGTGGTGCTCCCGGCAGTCGATGGCCGGTTTTGAAATATGATGTTAACGATTTATAAATAGGAAAAGTTTTATGCATCATCCCCGGAGGCCCCGGGTGCGAAGGTGCTCCCGCAGGACCTCTTGCGGGGCTTCCGATCGGAAAATGCACACTCCGCACCAATCACACCCGGGGAAACAAACAGCCGCCGGTGACAATGGGAAACCATCCTTGCCGTTGTCGGGGCGGCACCCCGGAGGGGCCAAAATGGAATATTTATTGGTCGGTGGAAAACCGAGAGGAAAATTGCAAAAAAAAAGGACCGACACACACCCACGGCGGCCGGTGCACTGGAGGATGTTTTATTGCAACGAAGGAATTTTGCAACAAAATTGTTTTTCCTCTTCCTCGCCGGCGACGGGGTTCATTTGCGGGTGCTGGAAGCTTCGTTCGTTCCCAATTTCCTGCACCGATCAGCGGGCGTTCCGGTGTTTGCGCCGGCCTTCCCGAGGAAAGTTTTCCCGCCCGCTGGGGGGACGGCGGCCGAAGCGGCGAAACTTTCCAAATGACTCGAAATTAACCTGTTCGTGTGGAATAAGGACGATGTTTTCCGGGGCCCGATGTAAAAGAAATCGAAATCGAAGCCAACGAGGCCAACAAAAAACCGGAACGAAGCAGGGAAGCGGACGCACCCAAGACGAGGACGACGACGACGACGCCGCCACGAATGGAGATGGCTTCCGGTTTCCGGAGTGCTTCGGGGTTTCTTTTTTTTATTACTTTATTGTCGCCCACCAAGGAACCCGCAGCAGTTTGACTTATTGCAATCGCCGGGCCCCGATGCTTCCCGGGCTTGGGGTGGAAGTTATGCAATTTATCGCGCCAGCTGGACGGCGGGCGGCGCAACACAAACCGATGGGGATGGAGCCATTATTTGAAAACTATTTCAAGACTTCCGCCAGAGTCCGGACGGTGGCAGTGTCTGGTCTCGCGGAAATAAATCGCCAAATAATACGCGCGCGCGCGCCTGATGGCGCTGCTATTATTGATTCCGCTGGTCCTGGTTCGCCCCCCACGGTGCCTGGTCACCCAACGATCGGACGGATGGACCCAACACAACACTGGTAGCAGTTCTAATCCTTGCCCGCTAATCCTGTAATCCTCTAATCCGCGGTGCGGATCCGGTCCGCCGCCGGTCCGGGTCAGTTGGTCAATTATGTTCGACTAAAATGCAATTCTCACGCCCCGCACACAGTCACACACATGAGCGGTACACACCCACACCAAACAGGAGAAGGAAAAAAGGGGGACCGGCACAAATCAAGATCCCGGTGTTGGGCACTAATTGAAATGTAAGCTGT
Organism: Anopheles bellator; assembly: GCF_943735745.2. NCBI lineage: Eukaryota > Metazoa > Arthropoda > Insecta > Diptera > Culicidae > Anopheles > Anopheles bellator. The sequence continues at coordinate 63,645,799 of NC_071286.1, forward strand.
GCGCGGCCAGCCGCGGTGGCCGCCATATACACTAAGAACCCTCATTAGAATGCTCTTACCGGACGAAGAAATCAACCCAAGCCTCCCGGGAGCTCGCTGATGATGATGATGGTTGTCGGGTAAGCTGTGAATGGGGTGTTGTTCGGGCATTAAGGGGCCAACCGGACCCAGACCCCATCAGCCGGACCACTATCCTTAATCCATTTCCCAACCCAACACCGACCGGTTCGGGGTAGCAACAAAAAGGGACCCACCTCGTGGCAATAAAAGGGGTTCTTGGGCGGCGCACACGCTGGCCATCTTACGGCTCACCGAGATTGCATACTAATGGCCACAATTACGTGTGCCGGGACGGGACCGGGTCGAGTCGGGCGGTGCGTGAGCTGGTGATTGAATTGAATTCATCGATTCCTGGATTTTTCCGACCCGATGTTTTGTGTATGGAAATTGGTCACCGCCGCCTTTTACGAGACGTTCCCAAGAAGGAGGCCGCACCGCGAATCCCGGAAGTTTCATTAGTCCGGGGTTCGGGCAACTACTGTGCGTCTCATTTGAATGCAGGCCGCGAGCCGACCGGTCCCAGCCAAGAAACTGTCGTCGGAACGTCCGTGCGTGGTCCGCCGTGTGGCTTTCGCTTTTTAACCGTCACCATTCGGTGGCACGGATGTGCTGGGGACGTGACGGCGGCAACTACAATCGTACGTTCCCATCGGCAGCCACTTGTAACGGATCCCGATCCCGAAGTGGATTGGAGTTCACCGGAATCCCGGGAGCCGGGCGCCAAATGCACTTCTTGACGCGGCAACATAAACACCTCGGCGGCTTCACGGTGGAAAGAGGGTCCCGGCCTCTGGGGCGGTTGGGGTGGCAGGGAACGCAAGGGGCATTACGAAGACGTACATTCCAATCACGATCACGATGCCGATGAATTTCGGCGACCACGGCGATCACGCCACGGACATCACCGGGAGCGGGGTTTCTCGTTACCACAAATCATAAACACACGCTCATAATGCTACCGCCCGGCGTGGGGTGGGGTGCGGGGCCGAGGGGTTTTCGTGAGATGGTGGCCTTTCCGTGCACAATGGGCCGGGGCCCGGGTGCCTTCGGGCGGCCATGGTTCGATAGAAACATATTTCAGCCTTATTATTGCTTCAATTGCAGCGAAACATGCGAGAAACGACGGGGACGGCCGCGGCTTGCCGGTGACTTGGCTAGGTCCGGAGTCCGGGTTCGGAGCCGCCAGTACCGAGCCCGTCTGCCGAGGGGGCCCGTGGTCACACAACGGCAGCGGTTTAATTCTAGATTAAGGCCGTGCACAGTGGTGTACCGTTTTCGGCTTCGGAGTGACTTTTATGCTTATGCTTTTTGTGATCAAATTGACATTAAGTCGAATGTTGCGCACAAACACGGGGAACAATAGTCATCGTAGCACTAGAACCGACGTCTAGAACAGATCAAAAAGGATTCTGTTCTGCAACTCCACGTAGAATATTTTTTTTTTAATCTTAGAAGAACAGACCTGGCCGTATTTATTAAATTGACTTAATAGCTTAATCAATCTAACTTAACAAGAATATCTGTAGCAACATGTGGCCACATAGTTGATTAGTCGAGAGTCGAAACTAAAGCCTGTTTAGTAAAATTTGTAGAACACAATAAATATATAATTTCCTTTTTTCATGAAAATAACTTGGAATAAGCATGTAACAACTTAATTTTCGAAAAATTTTACATTCAAAACCTTTCGCAAACGCATTAACGAAATTCTACATTTCAAACACTGAACCGAAAGAATAGCTACCAACATGAACAACTCACTTCTATTATCACTAATATTGGTAAATATTTAGATAACGATTAGAAAATCAATGTGATTCTGTTTAGAAATGAAATAAAATACACAAAATATTTGGCCAGATATCAGCAGAGGACAATCCGTTACAAGCAGCATCTTCCGAGATGTATTCCTCTCAGGTCAATTTAATAGATTCCCCTAACGTATAGAATTCGTTCTTTAATATGAACAGCACAAACTATAAAGGCTAGCTGATTCACAATATTTTTATATTGTTCGTTAGATTTAATAGATTCCTGTCAAACTCTTGCACCATTTCGAGCCATCCATTAGCCAGCGAGTTGCGAGTTCGAAAAACAAGAACCTGGCCTAACAATCAATCTGCTGACTTCGGTTAGTCGGTTCATGATAATTTTTAAACCGAAACCATAAGATCGGCTCGTTGCCACTGAGTGCGTCAGGAGACTTCCGAAAGGCCATAAAAAATCTTCACGCTTCACGCAAATCACTCGACAGTCGACAAATGAGGCGATGAGCGAGCGGCCGGATCTCCAACTAACGAGTTAGAACGAAGCTCCGATTGGACCGCACTGTACGGCTGTCCGCTGGCCCGGGCGGCTTCCGTGAACACGTGAACACACGGGCACCGGGAAATAGCAGACGAAAATGGTGAAAAAACTACAGGGTGATTCTAACCTTTGTAATGGCCACCGTGCACCGCCGGCGTGTTTAGGTGTTTCGGTGAGTGTTATTACGTAGAACGGCGTACTTGTAAGCGTATGTTGTTTGTTGTTGTCGGCCGGTCGGTCGGGTGCAAAAGAAAGCCCCCCGATGTTGTGGTGGTCCCGTGCCACACAATGGAGCGCACCCGATTGTTAACTCGTTGTTGTAAGCGACCCTGCGACAGAGAGAGAGAGAGTGAGACCGGCGAAACGAAAGGAATCCAAAAATACCTAACCCCACCCGGAGACCCGCGTTAAGACCATTACCATAATCTTCCGAACCCGGCGTTCCCGGCAAACCCCGCGCGGAAGGTAAGGGCGCGCCGGGAAAATGCAAGAAAAATTGAAATCACGCCGGGCGTCGGAAAATTCCTCACCGACCCCCGGCGCGAACCGGCCGGGCCATTTTTTCCCCCTAAACGCCAAGGAATGTTGTGTTCGAACGCTTCGGACTAATATTAATAAATTTTATCGGAACGCCGCCCGGAGTGGTTGCCCCCCACCGGTTCGGCACTGGAAGGGTCGCGAGGGCGGAATGCACGGCAACGGAAGGTGTAATGGTGCGGCGACGGTGTTGGAACTCCGGAGGACCCTATCCGGCTCCTGTTGGTCACCGTGTGTCGCTGTTGGAAACGTCGTCGTCGGCCTTTGTCCGAACGGCCTGGCTTCCGGATATCGATGTCGGCGATGGCGATGGCCATATCGATTGCCCGTTTACTACGACGGAGTGGACACACACAGAGACACACGGGAATGGAAAGGTAAAAAAGGCCCTCCTTGAAAGGGATAGTGTCGGCTGGACTTGGGGAGCGATCCCGAAGCGGCGTAAAACCTCAGACTTCGCTTATATCAGGTGACGTAAGTTGGAGTCCCGTTCCTTTCTGCTAGTTCAGAATACTCCCTCACAGTGCCGGGGGCAGTTCTGAGCAACTTTCCCAAGTCCCGCTTCGAGCTCTGTTGATAATGGTAGCGTAAAAACATTGTTTACAGCAAAGTGGACATAAATCATGGGACTCTACGGATCAGTTCCGCAGGAGAAAAAAACCCTCCCGACCTGACCTCAATGCTGCCAATCATCGGCACGACGAGACGCACCGTCGCCGACCAGACCAGCCGTCCAGGTCTGCCGTCTCGCAGCATGGCGGCGGAGGAGCATGTTATTTTCGTCCGAATGCCATCCCGCTTTTGAGAGGCAATTCTCGCCACCATAATCTAGCCCCGGGGGCTACCTTATCAGTGGGCCGGCCGCTCCCGCCACCCGGTCTTGACAAACCCTACGTCAAGTGACGTTTGTCGTCGTCGTTGTCAAATGGACAAAAACGAACGCGCCAGAAGCGGAAGAGGCGGATTCAGCATTCAGTGCAATTCTGTTGTGGTTCGGCGTTGCGCCGGACTGATGGCGACATTCGGCCCGCTGATGAGGATGCCCGTGCCCGTGTCCCGGTCGGCGTGTGTTGATGATGAAAAAATTAATGCGTCCCCAAATTACGTTAGCCGCCAGTGATGAGCTACTAGAGACCCGCACCGAGTGGGCTAGACCAGTCTAGGGCGGGATTACCGGGACCATCGCCGGAGGCGGTACTCGTTTGACGATGGCAAGTTGACGTTTGATGGTCAGCTCTCGAGTGTTATGACACCGAGAGATTATCGGCCATTTCCGGTCCGGCCAACAACACCGATCCGGTGCGGGAAGGAAGAAGTGGCTCACGGTGCTTCCAAATTGATTGTCACATCGTAAAGGCAAGAGTGGCGAGTAGGCGGTGGCCGTTTGGTTTATGTTGTGACAAATTCCAAGGACTCACGGGGACATGAGCACTATCATCACAAGAAGGTCATCTGAAGATGAGTCTAAGCCCGGATTACAGTCCTTTAAAATTTACGCAGCGGAAAAAAAAAGTGGAAGGAATTCTTGAAAGAGGAAAAAATGAAGGGTGGCCGCAATGAAGGGTGATTTGATAATTCAAAAGTTGTCAAAAAGAAGATGAGACCGTTGATGAGTCCGGTGTCCAGTTTGCTCAGCAGCGTTCAACAGAGTTCAATTGGCTGGATCAACATAATTCGATCGAATTGGGCGAATTGCGGTCATTGTGACCGATCGTTCAGATGAAGAACTTTACTGGGCATGGTAAAGCATAGCGCCGATTGACCGAAAATTAATTTATGCTCTTGCATCTCATAACATGCAATGAGTTCGAAGAGTTCAAAACATCATGTTGTAGGTCTGGAAACAGCAAATGGATCAACTACGATGCTACGCAGTTTATTAGCCGATCGAGATGATCGACCTAAACCAAAAAATTAGATACATGCCATTGCCATGTGAAGATTAAATTTTATCGCTGAAAGTGTTTTAAAGTCTACGTCCAAGCTGCGCCCTGACTGGCTCAAATCATCACAAAGTAACATTGGATCGATTGGGAAAAATATTGTAGCCAAAACCTATCTCAAACTCACTAATAACTCGAAAAATCTTCTAATGCTACGTCATTACCTTTAAGATAACCTCTTCTTCATGTAACTTATCTATGTCTACATTTGTTCCAATTTTTCCAATAGTTCAAACACTTCTTTTCAGGAATTCTTCTTTGGTTCGGCTCCTATCGCAACTATTGAGACTCCAAGATGACTACGAAGAGGCCTCTTCAGTTATTAATAGTTTCGGTTATTAATTAAACAGGGAAATCAAATCAGAATCATGGAAATGACCAAGAAATGACCACGGAAATGTGATGCCAAAACATCATGACAAAATTGAACTACAAATTGACTCTCCACAAATCCAGTCTTTTTTTAAGCACAGAATAACGAAAAAACATAATAACACTAAAATAGTTATTGTCGTTATCTTTTGGCCACAATGTACAATATAGAATTGTACAATCGGAACTACAGTTAAAAGTAATCGATAATGCTGTAACCTTTTGAGTTAGATCGAAATGTCAGGATGTCTGTTTGCTTTAAAAAGTTGAATTTGGATGACGCTTAAGTCCAAATATGTCCAAAATACTGCATCCTGATTGTTAAAAGTAGTTAAGAACGGTCATTTCCGATTCCACCTTAGTTTCCAGAGATGCGGCAGAACTATTTGTTACCAAAAGTTATGCAACATCTTTGGAACATACTCCGGACCATCTGCTTTATGGCCTGGTGGCCAAATCTCGGAACTTGCTCGCCGCCCCCTATGCGCCACCACCATCCTAAGCACCGCCGGATGAATAAATTATGGATAAAGGATTAGAAGTTCTAGACAGCACTTCAACAACCCAAACTTCCCGGAGCCGGTCTTATCGGAGTTGTAAAGTGAAGAACAATGTAATCCTTGGCCACGCCAAAAGCACGCCACACAAACTTACCAGCAGATAAATAATCTTCCTATTAGTGCCACCTCCTCGGGCCGGTTCGGGTGGGGGGAGGGCTCTCCACAAAATAAAGCGAAACCCATCAAAAAGCCCAACCTCACTTCCGGCGACGGACGGAACCAGAAGCCAGCGCGCGAAATAAAAACTAAATAAATCACACTCAATCCTTTAACGATCTCGTTTTTGGGGCGGCCATCTGACAAATGGGCGGACGGGACGGGCCACTCCCTGTACCACCAAACCCCGATCCGGCGACGACGATTTGGAAAATTCCCACCGAGGCACAAAAACTTTTGCCGAACGAACGGGGCCAAGGCGCTTTTTGCTGAGCGGGCGCGCGGGCGGCGAGGTGAAGCGACCGTAAATTAACCCTCCTGTCTCTGGGAGCTCCCGCCAGACCCCTACACCAGGCCCAGACCAGGACGCACCGGAAGGAAGTCACACGGTGCGGACCAGGCACCGGAACGCCGGAGCATCATCTCGGAAGTCGCGCATCGCGACAAAAAAAGGCCGCTCGCGCCCAAAAGTAAATGCAAGGATCCCGGCGCAAGGCGGACGGAGGAAAAAGAAAAACAAAGACATTGCCACCCCGGAGACCCACCGGAACCGGAATCTTCGCCCTCCCTTCGCCTTCACCGGCATCGTGCGGTAAGAGCGTAATAATCTTTAAACGACTTCTTTTTTTGCTCGCTCTCTTTCGCTTAGTCTTGGATTCGCCGAGGCACGGGCCTCGGATAATTTTCAGGTGATGCAGCGACCTCCGGTTCGGTGGGTGCGTGACTCGTGCGTGTCCCGCAGCCGCCCCGAGATAAATCGTTAAGCCACCGAAATGAGCTGCCGCTTCTGTCGGGGCCGAAGGAACCCCGCCCGGTGGCTCTTTCCCAGGAGTTGCACGAATTTCGGATCGGATTTTCTTCGTGCTCCCTTTCGTGTATGTGTGCACGCCATCCGGATCTCAATTCGGATTTCCACATTTCCTCTTCGCAATCCGGGCCCAGCGTGCGCGACGTTCGTGACCGTGGCTGAGACGGAGGCGCTTACTGACGGAGAATAAAATAATATTAACATACCGTAAAAAAGTGCAATAAAAAGCAGACCACTCACCGGCGGCCGGAGGAGGCCGGGCGGTAAATCAGGACCGGCCAGCAGTCGTCCGTGCCGGATCCACTCGTTTGGGAGTTGGTGATTGTTTCAGCGCAAAAAAACGGCGGCCGAGTGGCCAAATACCAACAAAAAAGGCCGGGACTGTCCGAGCGACTCACAGGAACCGGTGGGTGGGCTGGGGGACCTCAAATTCTCCCGAAGAAAGGCCCCGGGGCTCCACCAAGAGAGAGAGAGCGACGGGAATGTGGATTGGCCGTGTCGATCCCGGTCGTTCCGTACGCTCGATTTTATTCAATTCCGGTGTCCTTTAGTTTCCCGGCCTCCTTGGCCGTAAACGGCGGTGGCCGAGGGGGTTGGGGTTGTGCCCCGAGGATTCACAACACACGATCATTCTTCAAACTGACATCGGTGGGGCCGTCAACCCCGGACGGGCCGGGCCGTGCCGGGCTGGCGGGGGTTTGATGGGAGACCGAAACAAGAGAATGCCATTTCTTTGCGTAACGACGGCGTCCCTCGCACCGGCCCGAGCCAGGGTTCGATATTTTATGTATTCCTCCGGAAGCTGTATTCCGTTTGGATGCATTCACAAACACCCCGCCGCCACCCGGACCGGAAGTCCGGAAGAGACTCCACCGCAGGATGTCTTCAGTTCGGTGTGCTGTTTGTGTTTTCTTTTTTCCGCCCGCCTCCCACCCAACTGACCACCTTCCACCCTCCCAATGGGTGGTCTCCCATTCAGCTCTGTCTCTCTCTCTCTCTGCCGTGGGGACAATTTTCCACGGTCAAAGATCACCACACACATCCTTCTTTCTTGCGCAGGAAGCTCTGCCGCATCGTAGTATCGTTCCGGCTCCGGTGGAAAGTGGGACACTGACTGTGGAACGGCTTTCCATCACCCGCTCGCACACAGAACAGGCCACGGGGATGGGTATGCATAAAGCAGGGCAGGCAGACACTCACTTACCACGACGGATTTTCTGACCGGAAAATTTCCCAAGAAGCAATGGCAGCATCAAAGAAGACATTTCCCGGACACAGCGACGACGGCGACGACGACGACGTAAACCCGGTTCCCCGTCCGGTGGGGAAATTGAATTTCGATTCACAAGGACAGTACCGGGACCAATCGATAGCCACCAACACAGGCAGCAGGCTCGGAAAAGTGGGCCGTGGCGGAAAAAGCGCGCTAACACGGGAAGCCCAGCTTTCCGGCGTATGATTGACGCGCTTTCCACGCCGGCGGAACTGAATTTCCCTGCGACGTGGCCCACGAGTTGCCAACAACGCACACACCCATACACCGACGCTGTCATGTGTCGGTGTGCTGGGCATGGAAAAATTGACAGGTGTGCCGGCCCCGACGATCTGCCGCCTGCCTGGGATGTTTACCCGGTGCGGCGATGGGAAAACTTTTGCCACATTTTAGACACCCACCGGCCGGGCGCCGGACAAAATGGGCGAAAAAGGGCGAGATTATTCAAAGGTGTGCCGCCGCCGCCAACGCGCCACAATTATAGGTTACGGGCTGGCCACTTTCGGACGTGGGACGTCCGGAGGAAGCGCACCCCGGCGGTCCAGGTAGTTAATGAGCGGGCTGCGCATCCTGGGACCGCCGGGGCGCCAGATCCTGCGACCGGATGCGTCTGCCAGCGGGGTCGGCCGTTGCGTTGCATAAGAATATTAGAAAATTATATATAATTAGCGGCCATAAAGGTAACGAAACGAGCTGCTAGTTGCGCATCGGAGCGTTACTTCACGGTGCGGCCACCGAGTAGCGAGATCGAGGCGATAGCCGTGCCGATGTCTATTTAAAATTTATGTTACTTAAGCACTCCAAATTGGGTTCATCTACGGACTGGTGAGCGAGCGGTGGACAAGAAATGTTTCTGGAAATCGGTTTGTCATTAGCAGTACTAATTTCGTTCGTTCGCGCACAACGGATAAGATACGTTTATCGAATAATGTGCCATTATTTTGCCTGCTTCGGGCACGAGACATCAGTTGTCTGGATTGCAATCTTTTGCTCAAATGGAACTTGCTAAATCATAACTCACCTTTAGCAATAGTTTGTTGACGGCCGATGTTTAATTCCTTCGCCTTCGTCCTGTTTAATATTAAAAAAGATACCTTTTTGTTACTTAAACATCTTTCATCGCAGCACAAACGCGACACAACTATTACGATGTTGAACATTTCTTTTGCCGTTGTGTCAAGTTTCGTATGGAATTCAGTGAGTTTTTTTTGGGAGTGCGTTTTAAATGGATTAGTGAACTAAATACATACAAATGCGAATTGCAAATCCGAAGAATCTCATCGGATTCCTCGGGGAAGACATCATGTTGTGTCCCGACAGGCAAAACTACGATCGGGAGCTGAATAAGCTGAATAAGCTCTGTCTGTTTTATTAAATAAAAAAATAAAATTTTAAATAAAGAAAAAAATAATTTGTAAATAAAAAAGTTAAAAAATTAAATAATTAATTAAATAATATAAAATAAAATACATAAACAATCTGTTTCCAAACACCATGCTTTTAACTTTAGTCTGTTCTTCTAAGATTTAAAAAAACAATACTTTTAGTGATTTAAATAAAAGAGTTACATCGCTATTTGTTATTGAAATTTAGCTCGACAAATCCGGACATGTTTCAAGCATTTCATTTATGTTTCGATGTCTGTCCTCAATACAAGTTTTTGCTCCACCGTAAGATTAGGCGGAGGATCAATGCTTCGACTTTCGACTAACGGATCCAAGACCAAGTGATCAACTTCTGCTTCTGTTCCCACGATCTTCCTTTTTGGTTCAATAATTTCAAAGCGTTCCTTAAACAAAACAAACTATTAAAACAGTGCTCTACAGTGCCTTATTCGCCATTTTTGAACAGTAAACAATAAACAATCTGGAAACTTTGTTGTCGCACTGCTTCCCCTAGGCACTCGGTCTCGGCAGGGTGTTGTTCTCGGCCAGGAACGGCCTGTGTTGTAGAACCTACCACAGAACCAAACACCTGGACCTGGAAGGTGCCTTTACAGTGTGACATCGCGTAGCGGAAAGGAAAAAGCCTCCAAAACTTGACTGTAGAACCCCGCGGCCTTAGCCGGGACATGAGCAACACGGGGCCACACGGGTAATGAGATAGGCCCCTGTAGGTTGTGGCGAAGTTTTCTCGAGCCCCGGCCCAGGCCTGGTTGTGGCCGGTGAAATTCTAACCTCACTTTCTAACCACCACACTAAGCCGCACCTCTTCGGTGGGCCGCCTCGGCTTTTTAAGCTCCTTCGGCAACGGAATATTAATTTAATTAAATCAAGCCCTCGGCAGCCCGTGCAAAGGTGTCCATGTCCATGCCCAACAACGTCACCCCGTCGCGAGTGTTTGTTGGCAAGACCTAACATTAAAAAAAGAAAACAGCCCACACGCATACACGGAACGAAACCATTTCCATTTCGGTGTCCCGGTTGGCCACAAAGTCATACAAGGGTTTAGTGAGTGCGGGTAGGGCCGTAGCTACTAATTCCCTATTTTAACCTAATTAATACCACTTTTGCGAGCACTGAACTGCAAATGGCGCCAGCGTGGTCTGGCCGTCCCCGGACCCGCCCAGCACCCGACGACCTCGACCCGTGTATGTCACACGGATTGATGGTTTTTCCCGGCCCTTCCCCCCCCCGTGAAGGTCTGACTTTGGTTCTTGGTTCCGCTGGCTGGCTGGGGCCAAAATGTTTTTGGCCGATTAGCGTGCGCGAAATCCGAGGCAGGATTTTCCGAATTTTCCGAATCAACCAACGCGCGTGACACCTCTCGACGCTGGGTTTTCCGCGCGCCCGACCGAAACCGACACGACACCGGAATGACACAAATTTAATCGCTTCTTTAGCATCGTCCTCGCCCGTGTATGTGGCACTAATTTTTGGCGCGGAAAATTCCTGGCGCCGCGGAACCCAATCGAGCGAAGCGAACACTTTTGGGGGGGTTGTTTGGGTGCCGGGAGGTTGGAAAAATGGTAATCACACACTCGCGTGGCCTGAATGATAATTCGCTAAACACACACGACACACACGACACAGAGAAACACCTGAAAGCCACACCACGGCACGGCACGGTGTCTGTTGTTTCGCGGTTGGCGCCTTCCTAATGAGCTGTGGCCCTCCGGCGGCTTCCCCACCAACCCGGTAATCGTGTCAAAGTCTTAAGCCGATCGACCTCCACACGCGGGACGCGGCACGGAAAAGTTTTGGGTTCCGGGCACCCGGCACTAGGCAACACTTCCGGTGCTGGTGGCCCGGTTTGTTGTGTTTCGGTCCCCACACGGGCGGCCAGGGAGATTGTGGTCTCTTGTCCGTGACGAACTTCAAACGAAAGTTTCCCACCGGATTTCGTGTCACTAATTCGTGCCCGGTGACGGCGCGCCCGGTGTGTGCAAACAGACTCCTGGGGGCACAACTTCTCGGTTGGCTTCTCCGATGGGACCTCTTCCGTGGCACAAAGGGGTTGTCGGAAGCGGAAAAACAAATAAACAACCGTCGGTGTGCGGTGTGTGACTTACAGGACCGGCTTCTAATGGTTCTTAAAATCGAGCACGACGGATTCCGAGGGCAAACAAACCGGTCCTTGGAGGAGGCCCGCATCCGTCCGGTCGGTCGATTGACCCTCGATTAACCCGCTGATTAGGAGGAGCAGAGGACGTTCGCTTCGATCGCTATTTACATGCGGGGTCCGGCATCGGTTTTTTTCCACCTCATCCTGGTTCGGAAGACGTTACACGGCGGGCTTCGAGAATTCTTCCATTCGATCGCCCCCATCATGTCGCCGATGGCCAATGATTTCCCAATCAATCACGGCGCCATGACTCACACCATTCCATCGCACATCATCAAAGAACCATTTAACGAAATTCCCCCGGGGCCAAAAACTGACTACTCACGCCGATAGCGTCACGGTCGTGTCGAGTCGAGATGGTTACGATGATTCCGGAGCCCGGAATCAATACACACAGGAAAAAAAAAACGGAAAAATCGGCCCGCGGATAAGCGATGAGTGATGGTGATTGATGCAAACATGCATTTCCTGTCCGGCGTCTCCGGACATTCCGGGCGCCATCATCGCGATGGAATGTGAATCCCGTGACCGTGCGCCCAATAAGACGTGGACCTGGTGAGAAGGTATTTTACCAAAACTGCTTCAATAATAACTGCCCCATGAGCAGGGTCATGATTCATGTAATTTGGACCCCGATGACAGCACGTCCGCCGGGTTGCAAGGTGAATAAATGATGCGTGTAAAGCAAGAGCCCGAGCCCTACCAAACATCACCCATTTCCGGGAACCGTGCTCGGGTATTAATTCGGGCTGGGAGATCGATCGAAGTGTCCAAGACCGGGCTGAAACGTGCTTCTAGATTGGGGTCCTGGGCTATAAGTACCATTTTCGGACGAACTTCCCGATCGATCGAACACCCCCCGGAAAAGTCGTGATACCGAACGATCGTCATAATGAGCCGGGCCCGGAAATTGGGGACCCGGAATCGCCGGAAAAGTTTGGGCACAATCCCGGCCCGTGACCTCGAAATGAAGTGATAAGCGTTGGTGTCTCCGAACCTCATCATAGTGTCCTCTTGGGGGTGGGGGAGGGCAACAGGTGCCAGGTTGGCCCCGTGCCCCAGAACTGCCACAGTGCCATGACTGGATGGCTGCTAAAAGAAACATTAATTGCTAATGACAGAAAGTTAGCAACATAAAGCACTAATGAATAACATACTTACCTTACCGGCTTCGAGAAAAGGAGGCCACAAGTGGAGGCCCCCTTCTCCGATCGATCGCCCGGGCGCCGGGGCCACGAACGCCCGCCGGTAACGGAACACCGAAGCGAAGGACACAAACAGTGAACGAAGAAGAAACACCCCGAAAGCAGCATAAACATAAACGCGATTAAAGGCGACACGGAGACGGTGCGTTTGGGTGTTCCGCGAAATCAATCATCAGCCGCTGCTGGCTGGCCGCTGCTATCTTGATTCTCCCGGAGCGGAGGACATCGGGACCGAGCGGGACCGCCGGAAGTGGACAAATTATGTGCCACGCGGAGCGGAGCCTGAACGGCCATTTGCTGTGCTGCCCGAAGGTGTCGATGGCACGCTGCCGACGGTGCCTAGTTAGGCCCCCGGCCCCGAAGGTAGTCGTCGCCATCATCATTATCATCATCATCAGCATCGGCATCATAATCATTTGCAGTGATAGTGGTAAACGAAGGATGGTTAGAAGAAACACCACACGGGAGGTTTATTTTTTATTCGACTTTTTTTTACGATAAAACTGTTTATTTCTGCAGGTTTTTCACTTCACAAAGGGGGTCTTCTGTTGCCGGCATTTTTTTTTTTTTTGCTGTGTTGGTTTGGTTTGGTTTGTTTGTTTTTTGTTCATTTTACATTTTTCATTTCTGTCTGGTTTGGATTATAATGATGAGCCAAGTGGGAGGTTTTCTGGTCAGTGTGTCCATTTATCCCCTCGGCTCGGCCTCTCTCTCTATCTATTTCTCTCTGTCGTTCGCCCGCTTTCAATGTGTTGCTCGGTTTGCTCACAATATTTGATCAGGATCGTTCCCTGCTTAATCCAGGTTTATGTTTTTTATGTATGTCTCTCTCTCTCTCTCTCTCTCATTTATCAATCGGTTTCTATTTCGCGCTGAATGCTGCTGCCTGTATGTGTGTCTCTGGGTATGTGTGATAATTATCTGTTTATCGTGTCCGCCACCCAATCGATAGATGCGTGTATTTGCACTGCCCACCGCACGTCGGATGCGAGAAAGTCCACTTGTTTCCTTTACACAATACTCAACCGACGCACATACAGTCGCACGCACACAGGTCTGCTTTTTGTTCGATGTGTTTGTTTGTGTTGTGTTTCTGTTGCAATTTGGCGGAGCACTTGAGAGGGATTGGCGGAGTTGCGGGACTTCTCGGGTTATAATCTGGTTCCTGTACTATTGTTCGTTTGTTTGTTTGTTTGTTTGTTTGTTTGTTTGTTTGTTTGTTTGGTTTGTGTTCATTTCGTTACGATTCGGTTCGGTTTCTGTTTATTCATTTGTATGCCAGCCCATTTGGTGCTGTAACTATTGCAATTGTATGTTATGTTTAAGTTAATGTTATGCTGCAGGTTGGGGTCATTTGCTTACTTTGGGGTGGTGGTTCTTGTGGGGATCGGAGCGCACGGCTAAATACGCTTCTCTTTATACCGGCATCCGGTACCGGACCTGGGCACCGGTGCCCTGTGAAGGTATACACGTGGCTGTGTATGGGGTTTTGTGTAAGAGTTTTGTTCATTTGCTGTAAAAGGGGTTCAATTGTTGCGTTGGGTGATCGATTGTGTTGCTGATTCTGCGCAGTGTTTACTGGTTGTTCTGCCGTCCTGTTGTTGTCTGTTCTTTGCCCCGTGTACGACCCGTTGGACACGTGTCACACGTGTTGCAACCATTTACTTTTTTTTATTTTTGCAGTTTTACTTCCCTTCTTTACTTTGCACCTACTAGTGTTTTTTTTGTTTGTTTTTCTTGTTTTTTTAACCTTTTTACAACACAGTTTTAACCCCCGGCGTTCATTCGGTATATCGATTTTACACTCACTCACGCTCTAGCTCTCTAGTTCCGTTCATTCGTTACCTCCTTGCGTTACTCCTTAACCGCAAACAGTGGGCTTCACATTCAGCATACATATAAGTTTCCGCGCCTAGACGGAAAATCACGACGGACTGTAGATTTCTTACCCCCTAGGAGCTGCCCTCGCTACGCTTTCCGCACCCTTTCACTTTCTACACCTCCGTGCGCCTTTCTGGTTCGTTTGGGTTTTAGTTTAGTTTTCTCTCGCTACTTACGCCTGTAAACTCGTTTATGTTCACTGCCAGCTCCCGAAGTACGTGATCACTTCATCGCGCCCGGTTCCGACCGGGTGACTTCGGCTCATTCGTATTCCCGCTTCCGGCGGGCCCGACTTTCCGTTTCGCGACTTAATTATTTTACTCTACTATAAATTACTCACCATCGCCACGCCACGCAGTTTATTCATCTGTTGATGTTTCTTTATGTCATGTTCATGTGTTCATGTTCGTGGTTTTGCTCGTTCGGACCCCGTTTCGATCTCCGTCACGGGCGAAATAAGTTTACGACAGTTTACTCTTATTTATCTACTTCACATCATTCAAGTACGGCTAAGTTTAACTCTTTATACACATTCAAGTTTTACGGTTCGCTCGGGTTTCTTGCTTTCCCCCCGGCTCGGTTCGCGGATTCCAACGCGGTCGGGATGTAAAAGGTACATCATACGTACACCCGTCGGCCGGCACCGTCGCTGGCACTTTTTGCCTCGTTTTAGTATCTTGTTTTTAGTTTCGCTCCGCTTTGTTTATCGCGCACATTTAACATTCGCCATTCTTACGTGTTTGTTTTACATTGTTCTACTTAGTTTCTGCCACACACTATAGGTTTATGACTTTCGGTTTCCGCTTTCGCTACTTACACGAGTGCAACACGACGGCTGAATGTGCTGGAGTGATGTGTGTTGAGAGCTGTCTAGTACGGGTTTTAGTATCCATCTCGTGGGTTTACTCTAATGTGTACGTCCTCCAATGCGCACTCACTCCAAACTCAGAGGCCGCAGTAAAATTTGAAGGCAGTTTCAGTAAAATTTTCTCTCCCATCGTGGTCACTACAAAACTCTGGCTCTTCCCTTTTAGTCCTTCCTGTGTTCGGCTCCTTTAAAGCATTTTTCTGTCTGCCTGTCGGTCTACCTGCCCGCCTGTGTGCTCACCGGTTCCGAAACAGGACACACCACTGCGAACTGGCTGCAAAATCGTGCGATCGATTCGATCGTTCTCTGCGGATCGTTTCTTTGATAGTTTGTTTGCTGCGATCGTATCGGTATATGTTTTGTATATGTTTCACTTCACGTTTCGGTTTTCGGTTGTCTATATTCGTATTTTTTTGTTTTGCTATTTGGGATCACAATAAATACAGTCAAGCCTCAAGACTGTGACCAGCCCCACCACGGCAGTCGTTCGGTCGTCGAGACCGGTTTTTGGAACTTTTCAACGGAACTTTGCACAAAACTTTGAATCTCTGACGAGAGCGCCCCGCGATTCCTGTGCCACGTTTAACAACAACTTCCATCATCCTCTGCGCGCTCTAGTTTCGCTTGTGCTAACAAATTTGTTTCCAATTATTGTGATTCAATTAGTATGCTTTTTTTACACATCAAGTGCGGCAGTGCGAGAAAGGGAGGGGCTCTCCCCTCCCTTTCTCGCACTGCCTCGTGTTCCATCCAATCCTAGTGCACACCCGGGGCCCCTCAAGCCACTTTCTGGTCATAAGAATCTACTTTGGGTTTAAGACTTTATTCTCGTAACGCCGACAGTCCGGGGCTACCGATTCGAATTATCGATCCCGGGGCCGCGAACCGGTGTGTCCGCCTCGGGGGAAGGCGGATTTTCGGCCACCCTTCTGCCGCGCTTCTGAGCACCCCATCGATCCGGGAGCGAAAACCTCGGGCGAAATTCCGTTTCAAGCTCCGGTTGAAGTCCTCCGAAGGGTGACTGACAGTGACGGCGCGGAACGACCCATCATAACACTTTTTTCGTCGGGTTCACTCCCAATTTGTAGCACCCTCCGACGCTGTTTCGGTTAAATTAATTTATTAATGGCCAAGACACTCAAAGCAGACCTGGTCCAGGCGACACCAGTTTTAAGACTTCGCTCCAAGGCGCCCACCTCGGTGCGATGAGGAAAAATGTGTCACAAAGTCCACGCCCGGGCAGTAGTAACGAGCGTGTTGGTGCCATCCTTCGCAGAAGGCCCGGACGCCAAATGGTGTCCGCCACCAGAAAAGAGTGTTCACTTTATTACATTGCGCCACTGGAGCGTCTGAACCGTTCGATCGGGAACGTCCTTTGTGGTGGTGGCGGTTCCATTGGAAAATTAAAATTGCAACTCCACTCAAACTTCAACGTTTCTCGGGACAAACGCCACGCCACGAGGAGAAACGTGACACCGCCATTCACCGTTTTCGAGTGCGCGAAGAAGTGTGTAAACGATGCGCCCGTGGCACGATCGCTCATTATACTCTCTTCAGAGATCTTGATCATTTCTTGACGAGGGCAGCACAATCCTGTGGGATTGGAGCAAGAAAAACCGGCCGTGAAACTTCCAAAAGTTGAATAGTACCAACAACAAAAAAACGCCAGAAATCCCAAGAAAGAAATTGCCTGCAGCTGACTCGTCAAAGCACGACACGCCGCGTGGTTGGGTTATTCATTCAAAATTAGCGATCCCCGAGGAACCCCGGACCCGAACCCGAACACGGACCCGGACCCGGGCGACTTGGCTGGTCCTTCTGGCGGTCGGCGGAAGAATTGTTGTCCTTTGGCTGCTCGAGTGGGCCATCATCCCTGCGGTGCCAGCTGCCAACCTTCGCCGGGTGTGCGCACACGCAAACGCACAGACACACTGGCCAGGTAGAGCGGGAACCGCAAGCCAGGCGCATCAAAGGAAACATATTATTCACCTTCCGAGAAAGGCGAACAACACGCCGACGACGACGACGACGACGACGACGACGGTTGATCCCGACGATCGATTTCTCAATGATCCTCCTCAAGGACCTCCTCCGGGGGCCCGAAGTCGTCGAAAGGGTCTCCGCAGACCTAGAGGAACCCGGCCTCCTCAATTCTTCCTCAATTCCATTCCAATTGCCGAGAAGCCCGGTGTCGAGAGGGCCATAAAGCATCGACAAAAGTCGCACCGAGCCTCGGGAAGGGATCGGGAGAACCGGGCGGTAGAGGACTTTATTTATGCCTCATTGTCCCGCACCTCTGGGGCCCCTTCTCTCGCTAGGACCGGGACAAGGACCTCACATCCAAATGCCCACGACGAATCGCGTACCGTAGTTTTGGGCCGTCCGTCCGTTTTGCCCTTTTCCTCTCGTTTGTGGTATGTTGTGGCCGTTGTTCGAACGAACGAATACGGTACGGGGTTCTGATTAGACGGCTTGACCCTACCACTCAACCCCTGGCAGCGTGTGAAGGTATGCGGCCAGGGCATCAGGGAACCGGAGCCTTCGATCATTTTTGTATTTCTTTCACAATTATCGCGGTACGCTCGGTACTCGGAGGATTAGGAGGGCTTAAGGAAGCCAGCTCCTTCTAGGAGCCGATTCTACGTGCGCTACCGATCATTTGGCTGCTTCCTGGGGTGTCCCTTTCTTCCCGCTGTCTTTTGCATTTTAATTTCCCAACGTCGCCCCGGGGACTGGAGTGGTCTAATATGCAACAGGCAGGCCCCTCCAGAGTTGCGGAATCATTATTAGCGATCCGGTTCCGGGAGAAAATCCAATTTCGGATCCTGACGCGCTCTGCTCCTCGCCTAGAGCCGCCCTAAGGCCGCGCGGATGATTGTGCCATCCCGAGGCTAGAAGTTGGCGAGAAATTAAAAAGAAAACACAGCCCGAGGCCGGAGGGTGCACATAAAGAAAAGGATCAAGATTTTAGCGACACGCTTCATTAAGGTTTAATTTTGGTCGTGGCGCAACAAAAAAAAAAAAGTCAACTTTCCCGTACAAACCAGCGCGGTGTGTGTGGTCTTCGGCCCGGGTGGACTCGGGAAGTTTTATTGGCCATTTCATTGCCTCGGCCTTTATCGAGGCGAATCGTCGCGTTCCGTTTAATTATTTCTGCTGCTGGCGCTGCTTTTTTTCCCCGGTGCTGTTGCGCCATCTTCCGACTTCTTTAATCAAACAAATTGATTATGCGTGTGAAATGGGAAAACATAACGTCCCGAGTCCCGGCCCCTAGGAGGCCCGGCAGTTGTATATTATTGATTCCAGTACGGGCCCGACTGACCGCTCGCCCGTGGACCGGGACGACACTGTCGTTGATCGATCTCCATTTGTATTCCGCCGCCGTAGCTTTGCCTGCCGGCAAAGACTAAATTGAAATCATTAAACAATCCGTTGTTGTGGCGAGCAGGAAAAAGACGACAACAGCCTGCTCGCCAATTTGACGCCACTTGGCCACGTCAAGGTTGGCCAATTGGCCATCGGGGGGAGGCGCGTGTGGCGAACCACTCGGCGAATCTCGGCACAATGAAAACAAATTGGTTGCGACAGTTTCACCGGCCGGACCGTTTGCAATTGCATTTTTCTGCACCGAGGCCTCTCGAGGCCTCTCGGGAACTCGGCTATACACTCCCCCGAACAGGACACATAAACGCGTTCGTGCCGAGTTGGCTTAATGGCGTCAATTAATTGCCGGCACACACGCGCAGAGAGGCTGAGAAGACGAAAACAATTGAGCACCGGCCTCATCCTTTAATGGATGGCCCCGTTTGCTGGTGACCCAATTCGGAAGGACACCCCGTCTTAAAGGTCGCAAAGGAGGCCCTACCGGTGTGCGCGCCTTCCTCGGCCGGCCTCGGCTATAAACTACCGGCAATTAATTGCACTTTTGCAGAAGCTCCGCTCCCAGAAGCGATCGGGCGGTTCTTTATCATCTGCAGTCTGCAGTGGCTTCTTTGGCCGCCCTCCCCGGAGTTGAAGGAGTTGAGATCGTGTGGGCTGTGGCCACCTGAGCCCCCGTGCCCAAAACCGGACGCGGACGGTAGCGGTAACAATTAAATTTATCTCGACATAAAATACTCAGCACGACGTGGGCTGGTCCCGGGGATGGCACTTTGTCCCGGGCAGGGCGCCTAAGCGACGCACTAAGCGATGGATCACCGTCAGCAGGATGGCCTGTCCCGGGTGTCCCGGGGTTTCCGGAATGGACTGTGACAGCGAGCTGGCATTCCAGACCAAGGAGCCGACTTCTCCGGCCCGGTATGGCCCGGTCGCCCGGTTCGAGTCTCGGGATGAGAAATGTGATTTGAATAGATTTTGTTGTGTGTGCAGCGTCGTGTAGCCGGCAAGTCAAACGAGTTCCAGGAACCCGGCCACCCGGTTCCGCAACTTCCACCGTCCACGGTGTAACTGATATACATATCCCCATATATGCGCCCGGTAACTCCGGTTTCTGCGCCAGACTCCGGCCAGACCTTGAATACGAAAGCCGCGCCACGACGGAACGGCCGTCGGAACCGCACGCACAATCTCCAGTATGCGATAAACATTTAATTAAAATTAATAATAAATAATCTATTCATCTTTTCATACTCCGGGTCCGGGGACAGAGAGCGAAAGGAGCGGCGTTTATGGCTTATGGCTTTCCGAGTGGTCGTTTGAATAGCTTCCGCCGACCGACCCGGGGAAGGTGTCCACACCACCGTCATCGTCCGCGTGTCGCGTCCAGGGCTGGGGTTGTGAAGTAATGAAGGCGAAGGCGTTAAACCACGATCCGAGTGTGTGTAGGCGAAAGGCCCCGACTGCCTCCGACGAGAGATTGACGCCAGAAAAGTGCCGGCCCAGAAGTGATTCCCCTTGGGACGATGAGCGATAAGACGAAGTAATTGGGGCCCTCCGCCGAACCACACCGGGTCTCCTCCGGGTTGCGAATGTAAATTGAATAGATGTGTATGTGTCTGTCAACATTAGCTAAAAGCACATTGTGTACACGCTCTGGCCGGAGAGTCCCTCCCGTTTCCTAATGGAAACAACAGTAGCAACCATCCAGGCCGCCAGGCGCCCACCTACCCACGACGGAGAACCCGGGCCAACCCGTTTTGTTCTTGGTTGACTTCCGCGCAAGAGCCAAGAAGTCCGGTGTCCGTGGAGTCGGGGAATGACAGCGGAGCGAATAATGAGCTACCGTCGTCCGGCATCGTTTAGGTCCGGGCGCACACGCCACCACCCCCCGAGATCAAGATTACCGCCGCCTCCCAGTTACATCGGCCCAGCGAACACACCCAACATACGCACTCTGCACGGAAGCTAGAACCGGGGCTGTGCATCCCGGAGACCCGGAGACAGCAGAACCAATCTATCATCTTTCATTTAAATTTTTAACGACCTCACTGCCACATACACCTTCGACGCGTCGCCCACGGCACGGAGTGCCAAAGGATTCTGGCCGGGGCTGCCTCGGCTCTCTCGTCCGGTCCGGCTTTGAATAAGTCCAATAAGTCCCGCTGAAATTGATGCTCGCTGATCGGTGGCCAGCGATAGCTGGCTGTGGCCGAACGGGGCCGAGACCCACCCGACCTCGCGGACGAGGTCGGTCCAGAAGCGACGCTGGCGACATTCTCCAAGAGAGAGATCCCAAGAAACAGATGGTCAGATCTGGTCGGTCGGTTCCCCAAAACCGGGACCGGTACTAGAGGGAGCCGGTAGGAGAGATCGTTAGACACAAAAGCAAAAGCGAAGGGACATTGCGGGCAATTGCGGGTCCGAAGTGACCATAAACAAGAATCACGGAACAACGGGGTCTGCACGTATTTGGGCAACAACATCCCCCCCGCCCCCGCCGGAACCCGATTGTTGTTATGCAAAGAAGCGAAGAAGCGTCCGCGTGCGAAGAAGTGGAAGTGAGCCACACCGAAACTCATTGTCCGCCCCACGTTGGAAGCCGGTCCGCTGCGGCTGCCGGAGATCGATGCCGCGCGCGCGTTATCTGGCCCTGGCAGATCTCGCCTCGGCTTCCTTCGACATACATTTACATTCCCGTACTGGTCGCGCCTAACGGGAAATCACGGCTCACCGCTCGGACAGGCCACGGACCAAAACAAAGGCGCGTGTGATGGTGAGATGGTCTTTGTGCTGGCGTCTTCGGCACAAAAAGCGGGACCTGAACCTCCCCCGGGAAGATGCCAGAACTGTATCGATTGTTGGGTGTGCTTCGGCAACGGTTTTCCAACGGTGGAAAATCAGCCTCCCATCGAACGATTGATGATGCTGAGCGAAGGTGCGAAGGTCTCTGCGGGTGGTGGCGCTATTGTTGGACTTGGCGGCGGCGGCGTACTTGGGCCCAGCATTCTCTTGTGACTGTCAAAATTAGCACCCTGTTGGAAGTCACGCACCGGGACGTCGGCGGCGCCTCTTTTGCCATTGCGTCACGTCCACACAGCCTCGTTACGACAAATCACGATTGGGTCGCGGCGGCCCGCGAATCCTTAGAGGGGACATCGACTGCGTCGTTCCATAAGATTTGCGATTCATTTAATTTTTTTTTTTGCTATGTTGGTTCATTTTAATCGGTTAAATCATTCTTTGTTTTTCTACTTTTGAAAGGTTTATGAAATTTATGAAAGCAGATAAGGACTCTTCGCCTTCAGTACCGAAGAAAGAAAGGTTGCTAAATTTAAACGTGGTCAAACAAGCCTTGAAGACGATCCACGTCAAGGACGACCAAAACAAGCAACAAAATCCGTTTTCGTCAGCAAATTCTCCGTATTCACCAGATTTGGCCGCCAGCGACTTCCATCTGTTTCCAGACCTAACAAAATTCTTGCGTCGAAAGCGATTTCCTTTCCAGGTTCTCACTGCCAGGTGGTGAAATTTATAAATGGAAGCCATAAAGCTGTGTGCCGCAGAACTTATTGAACAACCTCCGGTATCTCTCCGGACGTCGCCCCAAAGGTACCGCGCCGGGGTGATTGAAAGGAGCTTCCGGAAAATGGCACTTCCCCAGCGTAGGGCCAAAGGGAAGATAAAAGAAAATCGTTACAAATTCTTCAACCCCGGCAGAAACGTCCACCGTGGACGCGAAGGGAAGCGAACAAAAAACATGGACGAGAAACATAAAATCTGCCCAGGAGAGGCAGATTCCCCGCGAGTTGTGTTCACGGGTTTCTAAGCCCTGTTCACTGCGTTGCCTTTTGTGTAGAATCGGGCTTCCGGCTTCATTTCAGGACCAGGGCGGCCCCCTCACAATACTTCCGAGTATCTCTCATCGTCCTCGGCGGGCTGATGATTTCAATTGATTTTTGGGATTTTTCCGAGCACCTATTATGCCTCGGAGCGCCAGGGGATCGTCTCACGCGGCCTCGGTGTGTCACGTGCGCCGAGAGTCTATCAAAATCGTGTCGTTTTCTGGGGTGTTTGCATAGAATTCGGCGTAGTTACGGCGTAGAATCAATCTCGACCAATTACACGCGCTCTCTCGCTCTACAGCTCGGACGTCGACGGGTCGATGAATTGACAGCCGGTTGACGATTGGTCGTCCGTCCCCGTTACGTGTTCCCCCGGATGATTACGTGTGTCACGCAGCGAAGGAAAATTGATACCTTTTCCCGGGATGCCCCAGGACCGGACGAGGATGGAGGAAAACAGATCGATGGAAAATTAATTATCAACCAGCCAGCCGGCCAGCCAGCCGGTCGGTTGTTGCTTCTCACCGATGGGGTCACCTTGTACTGGCGACCCGAAAGTCGCCGAAAATCCATCCGGAAAAAAGGACACACTTCTGGGTTACGCAAGCCGAGCGGGGTTTTCCCCCAAAAACCGTCCAGGATTGGGCGGGATTCGGTAGACTCGGGCTCCGTGTGCTCGGCTGTAGAGCAATAATAATGACGACATTTAAGCCGGGGGTCCATTTCTAATCACCTTCCGCCCCCGGGGCGGGGCGTATTGTGCTCCGGATCTCCACACCTCCCCCCCTCTGTACAGGTTCGCTGGGATTTGGGTCTCCTGCGCCCCGACATCGAACCGACAGCGTTTCTTTCGGCTCGTTTTACGTCCTAGGGCTAGGGATACCACCCGGCCCGGAATCCTTGCCCCGGAGGGTGGTTGATTATTGATTCTTTGGGGCTCCTTCAGGACTTTCAGGACTACCGACGGCCGGCAGGTCATTGGCAGGGAAATCGGTTTCGGTGGTCCGTTTGCCCATTTCGACTGCAGTGCACGCACACGAAGATGCAGAACGTTCCGGGCGTCTTTGGACAGCCGCCAACTCTGGCTCCGCTCCTTCGAGAACCCTCCCCGCTGGTTCCGTTCCTTGGTTCCGTTTGATGATTGCGGCAACTCTCCACCGGCAGCGCCGAAAAGCTGCAGCAGCCGCGAGTTGCCGACTATTTAATTATTTGTTTAATGTCTATTTTATGCGAGTCACCCGGTGGGGCCACCAGATGTGCGCCACATACGCGGCTCTCTAGATCCTGGGGTGTAAAGCGGAAAATTGGGATGTCGCATTAGTTGTAGTCGCTCTGGGGGCCATTTTTTCTGCTCTTTGTTTTCCCTGGGAAGCCGCCACATTCCGGGCTGCATTCTAATTAAAATTTCTCCAACACTCGACGACGACGACGACGACGACGGGTGGCAGAATGTGATTAAAAATACATCTTCAAGCGTGTGGAATAATCACCGCCATCATCGCCGTCGTCGGCATTACGCACCTCGAGTGCGCACGGCGAGTCACGTGTTACGAACATGTGTCTTCCGTGGCCCAGACGTGCCACAGACCGAAATCAAGCACACTTAGCGTCCGGGACCACGTCCTTCTGGCTGCGCTTGTGTGTATGGCAGGAAAAAATGGAATCAGACCAGGTAAGTTACACGTTTCTATGAGCCACATAAAATTATCGATCGATTCCACCGTACCGGGCCGTGCCGTGGGCCATAAAGTCCGTTACGAATGTGTTCGATGTCGACATGCCCCAAAAGACGCACACAGCCTTTAATGCACCCGTCAAGGGAGTTCATGGAAAAAGAAGGCCGGACCACCCCAGGGCCTCCTCTCGGATCGGACCTCGGGCTCGTAAAATTGAGAAGTAATGCCAAATATGCTGCCCTCGGCACCACCAGGCACCAGTCCAGGTGCTGAAATAACCCTTCGACCGGCCGGCCGGACCGGGAGTTGATTTGAGGTCGACACTCACCGGCCCTTTTTCTTCTGGCCTGGCCAGGCCAGGTGGATTAGCCCAAATTTGTTCACTTCGCCGTCACCGTCGGGCCTCCTCCCGAAAGGGAAGGTGTAAACTTTCATGTAACGCTGCGGCGATGGAGTCCAGAGAAGACACGCGAATCGACACCGAGGCGAGCGAGCGATGGATCGTAACACATCGTTCAATAAGTCCCGGGACTAGGCGTAGAGATGGCGCTAATAATGCCATTTATATACCAAGGTTCAGAAGTACCAACGTTCAGATAAGATGTGTCAAAATTTGATGTTATTCGAAACATAACCAAAAAAGCTATAGTGGTTAAAGTGACGCTACCTTTGCAATCGTGAAAAAAATGGACCAAAACGAGTTTCGTGTGTTGATAAAACATTGTTTTCTAATGGGAAAAAACCACTGTTCAAGCTCAGCGATGGCTCGAAAAACGTTATCCGGACTATGCTCCGTCGGAAACAACCATTTGTCGGTGGTATGCTGACTTGAAAAAAGGTCGCGTTGATACAATTGATGCGGAACGTTCGGGTCGGCCAAATGGGGCAGTATCTCCCGAAAACAAGCAAGTATTGAAAAAACGTGATGGGTGACCGCAAAATGAAAGTGCACGAGATAGCAAGATGGTGAACATATCAACTGGTAGTGCATTAACTATTTTGCACCAAAAAATGGGCTATGAGAAAGGTTTTCTCCAAATGGGTGCCGCGTTTGCTCACAATGGAACAAACGGTCACAAATGAAAACGATGACTAAATTCAACGAATTAGGCTTCCAACTGCCTTTTTGTCCTCCGTACTCGCCGGATCTGTCCCGCAGCGACTACTGGCTCTTTGCAAATCTTAAAAAGATGCTCCAGGGAAAAAGATTTGACTCGAATAAGGAGGTGATCGCTGCTACTGAGGCTCATTTTGAGTTCTCTCATTCGTTCTACAAACATGACATTGGAAAGGTAAGAGAAACGTTAGAATGATTGTATTACACTTGAAGGAGATTATGTTGAAGAATAATAAAGAATGTTGGCGATAAAATGTTGTTTTCATAGTTAGTCCCGGGGCTTATTGAACGATGTGTTAGTACGCTGGCAACACTGCCAGGGCCGTCGTCAACTCCTACGGCAACAAAGTAGGCTCTCCGGGAAAAGAAGGAGATGTCGAGTGAAACCTTTTACTAACACCACGGACCCCCCTCCCCCCCCCCCTCTCTCACTCACCTTCAAATTGAGATGCTTTTACATGCACGCACACAGCCACGTGTAAATGAATGGCTAAAATGTCACCTCTTGCTTGGAGCTCTGGAGTGTTCGCCCCGTCGTCAACGCCATACCCGAGGCGGAGGTACCGTCGTCGGGGGCCAGACTGAGGACTCTTTTGAAAGGAAGAGCGACCTCCCGCACACATACACTCCGGGAAAATGCACCGGGAGCGGGAGCGTGTGAAGAACGCATACAAGTGCATCGGGCTACTCGTTTTTTTCCGCGATGCATCTCCCCCATTCCGGTCACCGGTCTGCGAGACGGACCGGCGCATCCTTTTTTACCACCCCCTTCGGGACCACCCTCGCCGGTGTTTCCCGGGGGCCAGTGGAGGGTTTTGTCTTTTCGTCGAGGCGCACGAGGCGTATTTGAAAGCCGATGCACACAAACTGCACACATGTCTGTCTGGGTAGCCGTTCGTGCGCCGAGGAGGAGCATATAGGAGCATAAAATCTACGCGCTCCCCACAGCACACATTATGCTGCCAATAATGTGTTTGGCCGACGGGGACCGACATATCAAATGTCGCTCGCCTCGGCTCGACTCGCGGTGTCGAATGATTAGCGCGCACGCTCCCCGAATGCACTCGGGTGTACCTGTTCCAGGGCCGGCGACCGGGGGGTGTACTTAACCCTTCCGCCTTCCGCCCGGCCCCGCACTCGGAGGACGTTTGCCGCCTGTCTGCGGAGGCCTGACAACTGAATGGCCCTCGATGCGGCCCATCATTGGCACCTGGCGCGAGGTTGGAGGGCCGTGGTCGTCGCCCGATTGGGCTTGGAAGTTAGACAACGACCACAGCACAGGAGCATACGAGCGAAAAAACACAACAGTCACACATCGATTTTATGCGCTCCCGGGCACGACTGGGACACCGGGTAGGGCAAAAAAGGGACCAAAAGTTGAAGGATGTTTTTTTCTTCCGCCTGGATGTCCAACAGTAGTGACCAACGCGCTGTGCGAGAAGCAATAGATAAAGAAGCATCGGCAACAGTGAAACTTGTTCCTGGAGCGCAGGAGTAGCCAGGCTAAAAATGGTGCGAAACCCCCGAGCGACACCCGAGAGAAGTCCATGACGCACGCGAAAGCATTATTTGTCGCTCGCTATCGTTTCGCCATCTGTGTCTTGGGCAACGCTTGGGCAGAAGCAGGGCGCGATAGAAAAGGTGACAAGAATACGGTAATTGAAACAAGCAGGCCTTTGATAGCCCTGCGTAGACTCACCGGAATCGGCGACAGGAATCTTCACCAGCACATCATTCCCCATCGCCATCGCATTCGCTCCGTATTCGCTATTCAGTCGCCGTCCGCCAGACCTCAGAAAGACAGAGAGTGAGTGTATGTGGCCAAGTGGCCAGCACCGTGCCGGTGCTTCCCCCACTGTTACTAGCCGTCAGCCGGAACTTACCGGGTGGGTTAATAAGTCGGGCAGCTAGCAGATAAATCCAGGTTTTGACGGCAATTTGACAGTTTGCCAGAAAAGGAGTGATTGCTTCGATTATACAAACAAGGGTCTTTTGAAGCTTTGGAGCGTAAACAATTCCACAAGTCGAAAAAAAAAATAAAAAATACGTCCCGGTCCGTTCTTTTAAGAATAAAAAACAAATCCTAAAGTGGCTATTGCTATAGTAAATAGCCAAAACACAGTCCGAATAAGCCCGGTTGATCAGATATGGCATTATTTTCGCCAATAAAATCCATGAGGAATTAGCTTCATTCATCAGAGACTCCATTGAAAGTTGCTCAATTAGCATTCTTCAGCTAAAAGGCTTGCTAAAAAACCTCACGCAATGGAATTTTTTTCAGTTCAGGAATTGTTCATTGTTAATCTCACATACAGTGAATGGCGAAAAGAAGATTAGCTACTAAACATTTGAACAATATGTGGTAAAATGAGTACATCTTCTTTTCGAATCACTCTTTTGAGACGTTGAATATTAGATTGCGGTTCCAAAATTTGGGCCATTAAATGACACTTAGATTTAATTCCGTAGACTGGTGCGACCTTTGGTGGCCATAGCTCAATTTGAGCCCGACCGAAACAAGTATACGAAGAGATCTCACTCAATTTAATCTGGACCAAAATAATACCCGAGGACTGAAGAAAGGGCCACATAACAAAGTCAGGATGTTTGGCTACACTGTCCGTAGGTAACTAAACTTGTTTTCGCCTAAGTTTAAATTAGCTTGTTCTAAATATGTTTGGTAATTTTTTTCCCTTGTATCATCCCTAAGCACAGCAAAACTATCATTTACACATCTTATGTAATGTTTTTGATTGGTTTTTCATTGACTAAAACAAAAACTTTCATCCTCGTATTTCGTAAAATATTTTGTAAACTTCTTTTCTTACTGTTAACAGAAATAACCATTGATCTAAGTAAGCGTACCACTTAAAGCTAGAAATTGGGCAAAACCTTGACTTGAAACCATTTCAAGGTACTTGAAAATATTTGCTTTTCCTGTGAAGATGACAGATATTATCAGAAAGCTCTAGCACAAACCCCATCAACATTAGGTCCATAATTCAGAATTAAAAAATAAACCCTATTCAATTTACAGCAAATTAGTTTCACCACTTATCGACCGCCGGGGTCCCGAACACACGCCACAACCCGCGACACCGCCGGGCTCTAATAAGCGGCGTGCGGTGGTGGGCCGAGTGTTGCACGCCTTTTTATGATCATGCCCTCTCTGCCAGTGTGCCCCCCGGGGGTCTGGGGCCCATCGGCGATTTTTGCGCGCCGGCCGTCCGGGCCGCTCTATACAGACATCAATCAACTGGTTCGGGCCACGGGCGGGAGCGAGACACCGGCCACCCGGCCACGCACCACCATTAGGTGACACTCAGGTGACAGGAGCCGAACGGAGTAGGCGCGCTGTGGTAAAGCACCGCCAAATGCTGGAGAAGCGAAAGAAGAAAACAGCACACACGGGAGCGGAGAATTCGAAAAAAAAGGGTTCCTTCTCCGTCAGTCAGAGCGGGAAATTTGTGTGGCGATGGCAGATCCGATCCGAGCACGCCACACGCTTTTCCGCGCAGTTGATGGATTGATGGGCGCGCGATGGGCGCGATGACATCCGACCGGGGGCTCCCCGAAGGTCTCCCTGGCGCGGTGGTCAGGTGTGGAATCGAACACCATTTTCCACCAGCCGCCAGCTGTCAGCGACGGTGACGGTGTCGTAGTTGTCGCGCGCGCCATTTGACAGACAGCTACCCAGCTTCCTGTCTCCGTGTGTGCATGCAGGGCCATGCGCCTCCATCGGCCTGTCGTCGACTATTAGCCTTCGGTCGGGCCGAAGCCGCGGGTTTGGCGTCTGCATGACAGTTTAACCATCTCGTCTCGGAGCCGTTTTCTGTTTTGGTTTAGTTTTGCTTTTCTCTCCCAGACCCGTGGCGGGGACCACACGTGACAGTTGGCGCGGCGGCGTGTGACAGCATTTTCCAGCGATCGTAGATCACGTGGCGCAACAATCGGAGACCGCGAGCAGCATAAAAGGTCATAGAGGCATACTATTATGTTTTTCCTTTCGGTAAAGGTTTCGGAGCAAGTGTAGGGCCCGCGCCAAGCGTAGGAATTCATTATTCGCGAGCATAAATCAAACCCTAACGACGGGCCCCCTCCGAACCGCCTCCGGGAACCGGCGGAGAAGAAAAGGTACAAGAAGTTGACGGTTGGCCCCACCAAAACACACACAAAGGCACAAAGAAAAAAAATACGACACCCTTGTTCGGTTGAAAATTAACGGCCGCGTGGAAAATATGGCCACGAACACAAAAACGGCGGACGCTCATCAAAACGTGCGTTCGGGGTTGTCGTGGGAAGCCCCACGGCCACCTACCCACGGACAAAGGACACACCGCCTTCTAGTGCCTCGGAGGCGCGCATTTAACGGGCCCACTTTTCCAGCGCTTTTCTTTCCCGGGATTTTCTTCTCCTCAGCTCCCCGGCTAATGTTCGGCTTTTCGGCCCCCCCGAGGGGTGGCTGGGTGGTTTCAACCGCGCGGCAATCAAATTCAAGTTTCAAACATCGTTTATGGCCTGGTTCGGGTGTAGGAAAAGCAAATACCACCACGCAGGACACAAGGGCATGAGGGCAATAAAGTACAGGACAGCCGTTGTGTCCGTGTTTTTTTTTTTTGGCCTGTCATTGATACGCGCCTAACACGTGGGTCGATAAGGAGTGGGGATTTTTCCGAAAGAAACCGATGCCTTCGGTCGGTTCGATAATGTTCTTTCGTGACATCGGGAGGTTTTCCTCAACCACTCGCGATCTGGTGATGTTTCCCTATACTCATCGTCCAATGTAAATTATTTAAATTAAAAATGCTCCTTATTTCCTGGATAATCCTGGATTTGGTGAAACTAGCGCCCAATGTGCCTATTTTCCGGACTTGTTAAGCCACGTAGTACCGAGCCCCGTTTAGGTCGTTCCACTTGTTCCATCCATTAGCAACGAGCGAACGATGGGGCGAATTATCGGGTTTTCGGGTGATAACGGCAAATAAAATCGCCCCCCCAGGTTCCTAAAAAGTGAAAGGACGACGAACGCACCCACACGGAGGGTGGCCGAATTTTCTTCCCGCACGTGCCGGCCGGAGCCAAAGTCGGACGCTCGTACGCCAACACACGTGAGTTTGGTGCGCAAAGTTACAAATCGATTACACGATTGTGCCGGCGGGCAAGATAACAGCGAAAACTGTCACGACGAACGTTCGGAACGCATCGGAAAACATTAAACAGCGAACAGCGGGAGCGCTGGAAGGAAATCGCCAGCGAAGCTCGTCCCCAAAAGTTTACTTTAATGGCGCGCGCGCGAAAAGCGGGAAACCCAAAATATCATCGCGGGTTCGCTATTAGATTACCGTGCGCGCGCGTAAGGAAACGCGCCCGCGAGTTCCGCCGCCGAGGAAAATGTGATGAAAAAGCGAAAGAAAAGTGGGCCAGAAAAAGAAGAACATCGAAAAGAAAAAGCGGCCACGGAAAAGTTTGAACAAAACAAAATAAATTCGCAAAGTGGACGAAAAAGAAAAAATCACCGCTTTTCACCAGCGCAAAGTTTTCCCGCTTGGTGCTGCCGATGGGCGGGCTTTAGCGGAAAGGAGGTATTGCGAGGGGCCCTGAGAGAGAGAGAAAAAAAACTGAAACCAACGATTCTGGCGGCGCGTGACGCGATCTGATTTCGCGTGCTCGCCGAGCTGATTGTCCCGTCCCGTGTCGCGACGACGTTTGCTTGCACAAAACATAAATTGGCGGAAAATTTGCGACGGTGCCGACGACGACAACGACGACGATGGAAATGGAAACATCCTTCCGGAGGCTGGGCATCATCGGCACCGGCTCACTCAAAACGAGGACTTTCGACGACGAAGGGCCGAAAAAGCCGATGAAAAATCAATTCGAAAAGCCTCTCGCCGGAGGACTCGCGGGGGAAAGTGTCGGGAAAGGCCACGGCCGCTGTGCAGCAAACCATAAACAGTCGCCGAGACACACTACTGTCAGTCACTCGGCGTCATAAATCGGCCGGCGGCGGATGGATGGTTCTCGATGGCAGAATTTTCCGGCGAACTTTCGCCACCGTCGCCGTCGCGCGCTTTTCCTAATTGCAGCGACAAGCCAGCCCAAAGGGCCCCTTTATTCATCCGTTCCGATCCCGATGGGCCGACCGAAGCGGTATTAAGTGATAAGTCGGAAGTCGCTTTTTGTTCCGCGCCGTCAGCCATCGCCATCGACGGGATAAAGACGGGACATGCCGTCGCCACCACCACTAGCCCCCGCTGGTGGTGATGATGTCCCCGTACCAGCGGCGCCACCGATCCCAACCGAGAGACGCCACCGAACCGTACCGGAAAGATTTATGGGAAAAATGTCTTCAAAAAACGGTCGCGCCAAAGCGGTCCGGGGTGGCCCGACCCCCCCCCCCCCCCCGGGGGAGGGAAAATAGAAAAAAGAAATGATTAATCATGCCCCTGTCCGTCGCACACGCGTGACACGCGTCCCTGCCGCCTCTGCGGCTGCGACAGGACATTAATGTGCGTCACTGACTGGGGCCACGCTTTCCTTTCGCCGACCCTGGCCCCTTTGCATATATGCGGCGCCACTGTGCGCGTGTGTGTGGTGACATGGCGGGGGGTCCTTCCGGTCCTAAGCTCCCTTTCTCTGGCGACGACCCGGTCCAATAACTCCGAGCGAGAGCTCCGAGCGCGCCCCACGTCGTCCTTCATCAAATGGTGGAAAACATCGATTAAATGTCAACCCTTGGTCCTTGGTGGGTGGTTGGGTGCTGGGATCGGCATCATCATCAACGGGACTCCTTTCAGCCCCCAAAAAAAGAGGTGAAAAAAGGATGCGACTTCCGGCAGCACGCGCGTCGCAAAAAGGATCGCCGATCGCGCTTTGCCCAAGGAAAATGGGTTTTCCGGAACCACACTCCCGCCGGGAGGAAAGTTTTCAATCGGCCTTTCTGGTGGAGGTGGGCACCACCCTCCCCGTCCCACCCCGCGCCCAGGGAACCGGGTCAGCTGCGCCCGCAGCCCGGTTGACACAATTAGTGTTGTTGGGCGAACAGAAAGGGTTTTCCTTTCCCGCCCACGGCCACGGCCGATATGAGAAAAGTGGTCACCGGCCTCCCGCTCTCTCCCACCGCCCCCCGCTGCATATCGATCGGGTGGAAAATGGGCACAAAATGAGGCCACAAGGGCCGGGAAAAAAAAGAGCAGGACACAGGCCGGTGGGCGGTGAAAAGATGAGATTGTTTATGGAGCCCGCCATCAATAATTCATGGCCAACGGCCCCTGGTGGCCCCCTGGGGTGTGTGGCACGGGGATGGAGGCATCAACGTGTCCTCTGACAGGTGTCACACGCTGGTGGACCCGCGGCCCGGCCCGGTCCTTCCGGGTATTTTCCGGGGCTTTTCTTCGCCCGGAAAATTTCGGATGGGGCCAGCCGGTGTGAGTGGGACGGTATCGCAGTCGACGGAACTTTAAACGGGCACCCGGCACCGGGGAAAGTGAGGCCAATTTGGGGCTGGCTCGGAAAAACCAGCCCCAGCGGGAGGAAATTCGAAACGAAACTCGATTCTTCGGGCCGGACCGTGTGGCGGTGGCGCTTTTATCTTCCACTTTGAGTGAAATATGTTTTTCCACCGGCCCCCCCGGTGGGTTTTCTTTCGGATTTCATCGCGGCCATTCGTCATCGGCGGTCGCGGGAGAGGCCGTCCGGAGTGTGGTTGGAATTCCGTAATAAATTAATTCCTCCAGTAAACACGGGCATTCAACTCAATAAACCGTAAATCACGCTATTAGCAGCCAAACGGCTGGCAGGCGCAAAAAAGGACTCTGGCGAATGTCAAATGCATAAGCATGCAATACACAGGCGGCCAGGCAGGGGGCCACATGTCCCGGAACGTTGGCAGGGCCAGCCGAAAAACTAAAACCACCACCCGGGCAAGTCAACAAAGTAGCCGTGGCGGGGAAAATGGGCCGTCGGGAAACTCTCAGCGGCACGCTTCTGGCGCGGCCCGGGCAGGGGCCGACAGAGGGTGGAGAATTCGTTCGCCGCAGTGCACAAATTATAGGGATGAACCCAGTGAGTCGTGGTGAAGGGTGGTGAGTCCTTCGCGGGCCTTTCCCGGGAAACGCTTCGCTCCGCTTTCTTTTTTATCCCGTGGGGCGCCTTCTCGAAAGGCGTACAAAATTAGTTCTATTTGCGAATCGGATTTTCCGGGGGTTTTTCTTGTTTATCAATTTTATATGTTTCACGAGCAGTGAGCCTCGTCCCGATTGGCGGGCAATGTTTGCCGTAGGTATTGTTTCCCTGCACGGACTTGCAGCATGTAACAGCTGCCACACATTATTATGCTAATAGACCCGGCAAGAGGTTGCAAGAGGGCGCAGGAACGGCCGACTGAAGCAGCCCCGGTCAAACAAATTCTTGGGCGAAAAGCGAAATGAAACCCGGCTCGGCGAAAGTCGGCGTCGCCCCAAGGGAACCAAGAAAAGGGCGAGACAGCACAGCAGCGCGCAAAGGCTGAGAATCTGCTCAAGTAGCTCCAATTCTTTTCGTTCGCCTTCCGGGCTCTGTTGGCCCACTCTTGAGGAGGCCAAACTTTTTGTCGGCAACCGGCCGGAGTCGAAGTCGTTTTTCTCAATTGCGTTGCTAATTGCAGTGATCAGGTTTTTGTTCGGGGCTCGTTTTCTCGAGACGCGGGCGCCCATTTCGTCTGCCTATTATTAAAATGCTGCCCGAAGAAGCGCGCGCGCGAGAGAGAGAGAGCGAGAATAAAAACAAGATGAAACACCTCACACGGCCGGGCGGCTCGGTTTAATCGAAAAACGAGCCGAACCGGGGGCCATATTTTCTCCGCCTACTTAGGAACAAAATTAAACTTGAAATAAATCATTTAACGCACACACCGTGTTAAGAGGTGTGCGTGCGATGCGCTCGGAAAGGATTAAAGGTGGCGGTGCACTCTCTCGCAAGGACTTCCTTATGAGCGCGGATCGTAGCACCCATCGCAGCGCAGATGAGCTGGCGCGCGCTTCATCACAACATAGCACACACCACTTAATTTATGTCTGGCCCAAGAGGAGGCTCCCGACGACGACGACGACGACCTGACCTGCGGCTCGCCTTCTCTCACGGCCCCGTACCGTAACTGACCGTGCCCGGGGGGGATGGCAGTAGCGGGTGCCGGCGGGGGGTCTTTGCACCCTGCACCCACCGCACCCCAGCCATCGGGGGGTGCCGTTCCGGACGTTCCTCGGAACCGGTTTTTTTGTGTGTTCTTTTTGGTCATTCATCGTTCCCGAAGGCCCGAAACTCACCTGACCGGCGGGCGGTGAGAGAACCGGCACACATACACCGGGAAGGGTCCGTTCAAGGTTCCTTACTTAGGGCTTCGGTCGCAGGCACACCAACACAGAGCCGCGAAGAAGCCACCATTGGGCGACCATATGGTCGGCTCCCCGTGTGGGGCTTTTCCGACACGCACACCGCCGAGAAGATGATGAAGTCGACAAAAGGTAGCCCGTCCGACGGGCAGAGTCGGACGTCGGAATTGATGTCCCGGGGAACCCATATAGGCCCTCCCTCCGCTGGCCGCAGTCCGCTGTTTGCGGTGTGTTCCCAGAAAGAGGTCGATATTTACATGAGCAATGACCAAGACGACTCCCCCCTCCGGGCAGCGAAGGCCACCAGAGATTGTCCCATTAGCTGTCGTGTACTCGGAGATTCCCTGGACAGCGGACCGAGACCTTCTTCATTCAGGTCTGTGTCTACATTGTCCGCCAGCCACTGTCCACGCCACGGACACGGTGAAGTGGGGGCGACCTTTTTCCCTGTTGTTTGCTTATTTTACAACAATAAGCAGAATAAGAAGCGGACCCACCAACCCAAACCCACGCCGGCCCTGGCCAGTCCACTGGTGGGCACTTAGTATTTACATTTCTTGAATTCTTCTCTCCCTTCGTTCCGTTGCCCCGGGTTGCCCCGGGTTGCGAAGATCCAGATGATGGACACCGGGGAGAGAGAGAGAGCGAAAAAAAAAACGGGTAAACTAAAGCCCCTCAACAATGATGACGATTAAAAACGGTGACATGACATTAATTGCGATGAAGAACCCGGGCGGTGGAATGATTGGCGTGGCGCGATGGCGCGATGATGATGTTGATGGCAGAGAAAAGCAAACAACAGCAAACCCACCATGCTAATCAGCCACCTGGCCCCACCCAGCTGGCCGCCCTTTTCCGGCCTTAAAATCCGTTGGCTCCCCGGGGGCTAAGTGGACACCTTCGAATCCGCGCACCCGGAAGAACCATTAAATTAGTAATTTCCCCGCCACGATGACGACGTCCTGCGGGACCACCACCCGAGACGCACGCCGCCACTCGGTATCAGCATCGAAAATCAACCCGGAAATGGTCCAAACAAATCCGGCGCAGGGTTGGTGCGTCGGATTCCATAAACAGGGCGGCGAGGCTTTTAAATTAACATGTAAAACCCCGTTTTTCCGGTGGCCGGGCCGGGCCGGTGAAAAACTCCTGCTGCTCCCGAGTTGACAGAGCTGACAGCTGCCGCGAGTGTTTCTGCCACATCATCAACCCGGCGTTTCTCAGGTTCGCCGCCGCGCTGTTTGTTGGGGAAACTTATCACGTCCAGCAAATCAACCGATAAACAACCAAAACACAACCCACGGACCGAACGGGGGGCCAGCAACAACAACAACACCCTGCCCCGTGCAAGAAGAGAGATCGGTGTCGTCCTCGCTCGCCGAAATCATTAATTATTCCACGCGGTCTGGCCCGGCCCCTAAGAGAGAGAGAGAGTTCGGTGGAAAAAACGTGATTCGTCATGGCCGACCCGGACCCGAAACATATTCTGGCAGTGTTTTAACGCAAGGTGTTGGCCCTGGGCCGGCCCAAGACGTCTGTTGCTAACGATGACGCGGCGCGGTGATGATGGTTCCAATATGCAAATCCTGGCTCGCCGAGGCCCCGACGACCATCATCCCGAGGCCGGCGCTGCGTTCATCCTTTCTTCGAGTCGCTTCTTCTCGAGACCGGCATTACAATTCGAGGGTTCAGAAAAACGGGCACAATGTTGCATACTTTCGGGCGCACAACCGGAAATGATAGGCTCCGGGGTATGTAAATTGCGACGAGACACAATGGTGTCCGATCCGTGCGCCGGTGGCCGGACTGTTGCTGCGCTTTTTTCGGGAGTCCTTTGTGTCCGGCCCCGGGGTGGTGGTTAGAGTCAGTCGAGAAGTCAAACCGCAAAACAGCCCAGCCACTGTCTGGAGATGCCGGCCGTCAGGGGACCCCGCCGTGAGAAGTCCCCTCGGGGCAGCGGGGAGTCCCTCGGGGAGTGGGGGTGTAGGACACCGGACCGGGTGTTTGGTCATTCTTCATTCGCCGGTGTCGGTGGTGGTGGTGTATCGGTTGCTCGGTCCGGCTCGGTGAATCGGATCGGTTTGGTCGGCCCTCCGTTCATTGAGGATTCATAACACGTACGTGTTAAGTTCATGTTGGACCCTCCCTTCTGCCCCTCCCGCCGGCCAGCCGGTACGACTCCTACCCCGTTCGGTACCGCGTGGAATTGATACGATAAATGGTTGTTTAAACAACTGGGGACGGAAGCGGCCGGGCAGATTTTAACACATCAATTTCTCTCGTCCACACCGCTTCGGTCAGCTTCAAGTGGCCAGGCTCCCGAAGTCCCGTGTCCCGAGGGGGTCTAAGTGGCAGAGAGTGAACGGTGCGCAAACAGAGAGTCTCCTTCGGCAACAAAGTTGCGGACGCGCGCGCGCCTAGATTGCTTGAGGACGGCTGTTTATCAGGAAAATCAATTCATCAGCATAGCTATGCTGTGGGTAGCATAAAAAGCTTCCCCGACAAGCATAGAACCGCAGCAAACAAGACCAGACCATCGTGTGGGAACCGATTTTTTTGCTGCTGCTGCGGTCTTGCTGCGTCTCCGTGTCGCTTTGCTCCGTGTGTTGTGTGATTGAGCGGAGAAAATTCACTTTTCACATACTCCGCCAGAAAAATCGAAGAATTGCCTGGAGGGGGCCCACTGCAGACATTTGTCGCCATCGGTCGGGGCCGACCACAATGAGCACTGGATGGATATTGTGACGGACGCGTCACAGTTGGATGTCGAAGCCGTAGTTGCGGAAAAATAATGTCATCCCGCAAATTATTCACGGCCCATATTGGAAGGAACTCTCAGTTCTCGGTGCCGCCTCCGCCACCACGCCCGGAATGCAATATCGAAAATAACTAATTTGAATATTCATCGGGACCCGGCGAGATGAAGTGGGTGGAACGATTGGTGGCGGACGGGCAAGGAATCGACGACGACATCTGCATTGGCAAATTGTTTCTTCGCAGTACGCGCGCCACAGATTTCTCTGCCCGTCAGCGCTGTGGCACGGACCGGAAGTCGATCCCGTGGAAGGACACGTGATAGTCTTGCAATCGATCGCAACAGGGGGGCCCCGCACGCCTCAGGCCTGGCATTAGTTAAGAGTTCCTGGAATGGAAAGAAGTAATGCAAATGCAAGTCC
This sequence comes from Anopheles bellator, assembly GCF_943735745.2. Lineage (NCBI taxonomy): Eukaryota > Metazoa > Arthropoda > Insecta > Diptera > Culicidae > Anopheles > Anopheles bellator. The sequence goes on from NC_071286.1 coordinate 63,683,890, forward strand.
GGAACTTCCAGCGGCAAATCCTTCGAGAAAGCAGCATCCAGGCGAACGAGCCCACCGTGCCCCCCGTTGCTTGGACGCTCGAAAGTCGATTTACTTAACCCACTAATCCAGGACCGAGCGGCACACAGACACGCACACATACCCTCTACCGGACGGAACTCCTGCCGTCAGCACGCCAAAGCGCCACCGAGGACGAGGCTGGGCACGTTGGTGATAAACCACGAACAAACGCCCGATGCAAAAAGGATTTCCGGACCTTGATCGCCACCCATCCCACCCAGCCCTCTCGCCCACGAAGACAGGACATCATCCCGGCGCAGGGGGCGGGGAAGGAAGATATATTGGCCGCCGCCAAAAGGGCAAACAACCTGGACCCGAAGGAAAGCAATAAAAACCGGAGCAGAAGCAAGGCGGCAGATAATTGATTCGATACAGACACGAAGGCAGGCGGGTATGGAGCGCCGTGCGCAGGACCCCGCGGCCACAAGGACCCCCACCGTGTTAGAACAATCCTTTCTTGAAGGAAGAAGATTCGGAAGGATGGGTGACGAGTGACGGCTTTAGAGTGCACGTGCCGGCACCCGACGGTGTTGTCCTGGCCACCGCCCCACACGGTCACGGGGCACACAGCACGGGGTCCTGCAGGAGCGGGCGCTCGCGCGCTATCTTGCGTACAAGCATGACTGCCTTTTCCGCCGGCGGCAGCATCGTCGACGTCTGGCGTTCATCCGTCCTCGTCTTCCATTTCCCTGATAGCGCGTGTATGTGTGTGTGTTGCCGGGAAGGCGCACATCCGGAAGACGCCGGATCCATTGTCGTTTGAGGTTTCTATCCCCTTTTTGCCGTGAGCCTCGGATGTTAGTTTCGAATGCCAAGTACCCGGGGCCCGACTGTTCGCGCGACCGAACGGCTTTTCACATCCTTTTTTGTGTGCCCCACCGAGCCGAACGTGATGACATTTCCGCCCAATAACCATAACTCGGTCGGTCGGGCGAAGGATGGGTCGGTGCAGTCCGTGAAATGCACTTTACGTGCACCGGGAAGTAGCCCGGTCCGACGTGTGGAAACTTTGTACGGATTTCCGATTTCTTTCGCCCGACGTTCCGCGAAAGATTTTACGTTAAACTCCTTTTTTGGGCTGGCTCGATTTGTTTTTGGTCCTAGAGGAGGGCTTTTAATGTCTCGGTCGCAGTGTGATCCGCACCGCGCCATTAAAACACCCAAACCTCCCACCGAAGGATGCGCTCGGCGACATCAGTCCGGAGCCGTGCCCTCCGACGACGATCCGGTGCGGCATAACTTTACCATGTAAATTACGAAACCACCCACCCGTCCCACCGGGTGGGTGGGTGGCTCGGTGGGTGGTGCATCGGTTTTTCTTTCCGCTGCAACGTCGGCACCTAAACAGGGTTGCAGCACCGCCTCTAGCGCCTGCTTTGTCGCTCATCTGAATTTTCCCAACGCTCTCTCTCTCACTCACTCGCTCTCTCCCTCTCGCTCTTTAGCTGTCAAACGTGTGTCTGGCGGGCAATCATCACGGACGCGATCCGCTTACTATGATTTGCTTTTTGCCTCTCTCACTCACACTAATGGGGGCCGCCGTCGTCGTGAGGTGGAAAACTCGCCGCTCATCGCCGTTTTTCCACGCTCTCGGCGGGCGGGGGGCGGTTGCCGGGTGGTAGTGGCCGTCCCACGCACACACGTGCGCCGACTGAACTGCATCAGGCCGCAGCACGCATCGCTGCACTCTCACTCTCTCTCTCTCTCTCTCGCTCTCGCTCTGCAGGGCGACGAGGCTCGGCTCTTTGGAGGCTTTTCCGAGGTGCGGTGCAGCCCCGGGTTGGCCACACATCAGCACAACTACCAGCAAAAGGCCACCGTCGACACCACCACCCCCCCCGCCACCGTCCGGGAAAAATACGCCGGGGGACGACGTGTGTGTTTCGTTGGCTTCCTCCCTTGGTCGGCGTGTGTGCAGTCACATAACTCTCTCCGCCGCCGCCGCCACCCCCAGCGCCACCACCCGCCGTATGTGAACACCCGCGGCCCGGCCGCCCGGGGCCGGAAAATGAGAGCTCAAAAGTGAGTGAGCGAGAGAGAGAGAAAGTGAGGAGTTTTCGTTATCACGTAATTTCCGCCGTCGCCGGTCGGTTGGCTGGCGGTCGGTCGGAGTGTGTGGCAGGTTGTTGGTTGGTCTCGAGTGCACGTACCACACATACATACACACGCAGGGAGTGCGCTTTTCCCGAGCCCGCAGCATCACCGGGCCCACCACCGACCAGGACACGGTGTTTCCTCCTTATCTGCAACTCAACTCGTCTGGCTCACCGCCTGTCAGCCTTTCAACCTGGCCGGCTGGGGGCTGGGGGGCTGGGGAGGTCGAAGGGCGCAAAGAAGACATTTCCTTGACGCGGGAAGAAGAAAATTCTGCTGGCGTGTGCCTCCCACAGGACTCCCACACCGTTGTCACTTTTTCTGACATTTTCCCATTTCCTGTGTGCCGGAGGAAAACCCGCTACACCGGTTGCTCCGAGGGCCACCGCGGCCACCGGGTGCTGGTGGTGATGGTGGTGGAAAGTGGCGATCAATTCTTGGCGCGCCCCCCCCATTCGGAACCGATACGGCTGAACTGACGAAAATCGAACCATTTTCCCGAGTGGTCGCCAGCAAAAGTCAGTCTTTAAATATTCATGCCACCCTCGGAGGGGTGGCCCCGGACACGCACGCACGCAATACACAACAAGTTGGGGAAAATTGCCGCCCGGAACCAATAATTCTTCGGTCCATTAGAGTCCTTCGTGTCCTCCTTAATCTTCCTGCACTTACGTCTGGTGCCGCCCAATGGGCAGACCACCAAATAATTCATCCACCACTTCCGTCTGTCTCGTGTGTCAAGGTGAGTTAAGGTACGGCAGCAGCAGTTACGGGGCTCGAAAGGACACGTCAGTGGGACGCACGCTGCTGGGTCCGGCTTCGCGGAAGTCCCCGGAACAGCCCGGAGTGACGGCCTATCAATCGGTTGTCAATTTTTGTGACAACCTGTTCCGCTTCACGTTCCGCTGTCAAGGTGATTGTTTCCCAGGGTGACACAGTGCGACAAACACATGCTAAGGCTGGACTAGATTCAGGGCTCAAACTACAAATAGTCCCTCTGTTCTCCAATCATGTACTCCAATTAGCCGGAACACCAAGCAACATTCCAAGTAGAGCAACGAGTGGGGCATAGGCCGTCGTAACTCGAGAAACGATCTTTCTGAACTCAATTCTTCGTTAGTTCCTTTACGTAAGCTCGGCTGAATGACCGTTCCTGAAAGCTGACAGAGCAACGCGTGTCATGTAATATGTTGAGGTTGTCTTTGTCCTAATTTTTCAGCTAGCAAATACTGGCCCTCAAACGGAAAATTCTGGATTGCAAAGATCCCAGTTTCATTAAGAGTTCTTAACTCTACCCAAGAAAACCTGTTGAAATAAACGCATTTGCATCGATTGAATCCCATTTTAGGTGACGTTGAAGAAGACCAATTCAAGGCGATTCAGCTCTGACATTAAGGATGAAGAAAATTTGAGAAATAGTTGTCTTATAGCGCGAGAGATGGATGGAGCGTGTTTTGGATTGGATGTGGAACACACGAGGCGAGTGGACTCTTCTCCGATCGTCAACGCCGAGCGAAAAGCTTTCTGTCCTGCCAAGAAATCATAATACTTCCCTGCTTAAGGCGCGCTTTTCCACGGAAACAATAAAGAACCACCGTTTCGTTGGACGGAACCGAAGCGGAAACCCTCGACACGAACGACCCGACGGAAACCTCCGGGGGGAGTTGGCCATTCACAACAGAAAAAAACAGGATAACAAGGCGGCCGGCAAGTGCCAAAACGAAAGAGGTTGTCTTTTTTGATGATTTTCAGTTCAGAAATATTTACTGTATTTACACAAAACCTGTCAACCGGGTGTCCGGCCGTCTACTGACTATGTATAAGGACATTAAATTACGGGACACAGGGTGCTGGGGTTCGCGCGCGTACGATTGCAACACCACCCCATTTTGCTATCTCCTACTCGCGTCTCACCCGTCGTCGGGCGGCAGGTCCTGGACAGTACTTTATACATACACACCACGGGTCACGGTCACGGATTTCTACATGGCGCAGCCGAAACCACGACGAGAATCGGATTCTCGCCCCACCAAAAAAGAAACAGAGACAAACACACGCAGGACACGCAGAAGAGGATGGGGATTCTGGGGACGTGCGGGGAACACAGACGGCGGAACACATGGCATTGCATTAAAATCTATGTCCTGTCTCTGGCGCTCCCTCTCTCTCTCTGTCTGGGGAAATAAAATAACTTAAAACATCATCCTGTCTGTCTGCCTGCCTGCCTGCGCCGTTGCGGCCGCGCGTCGTCGCGCTAAAAAAACGCTGCGCGGAAAGGCCGCCACGATGATGATGATTTGCACCTCGCGGATCGCACCGATCGCCAAGTCAGTCTTGTTTGAAATTCGTCCCCATCGCTCTCTCTCTCTCTCTCGAGCCGCCCATCGATGATGACGATGATGGTGGGGCCGATGATTGCTGGGGACTTGAAAGGGATTGCAATCGCGGTTCGCTGAGGCGGAATGTCGCGGAATTCGTCTCCGTCTTCCGGGGGGGGTTTCTGCTCTATTGTTTTCCTGTTGCTCCCTAACGTTCTCTCTCTCTGTCTGCCAGTTTGTTCCGTGAGGCCAATTGGTTGCCAATTGTTTTCGTTTGTTTCATTTTCCGTGATTTCCACCGTCGTGATTTTGTCGCTTTTCGCCGCTTCTGCGCTGTCTTCTTTTTACAGTTTGCTCTCTAGTGTTTGCCGTTTTGTTTCACGATTAGTTACTCTCAGTTTTAAATTAATATCACTCGCTCTACTACAGGACTACTGGCGGCGGACGATCGCTTCCCTTTCCCCCTCTGTTTTTTTCAATTATCCTACATTATTATGTATAAGAATATCTTCCACGTAGTACGTCTCACTTACTATCTCCCCTAACGAAATGTCCTTCCGGTCGCACCTAAACCTAGTTCTCTGCCTCTCTCTCTCTCCCTCGCTCGCTTTCTGACTATTTCCGTGATTTTCTCCACAAGTCCTTCCGCCGTGGCGCCAGGCTGCGAAAAGCCGGAATGGGGAGGACGGGAAGGACTAACACCGATCGACGACGGCTCCTGGCGGCTGATGATGGCACGGACGGGAAAGGAATGGGAAGCTGGAACCGGAAACGGAGCAGCGGCCCGGGCTCGGTGCATCGCCTGCGTGCACCCGCCACCCACCGCCTCCGCCGTCATCGCCCGCCGTCACCGTCATCATCGTCACGATCATCATCATCGTCAGCGTCAGCGTAGTGGCGGTGATCGTCCCTCAGCTGCCGGCGACCACCCCCGACCTCCGGTGCAGCAGCATGGCGACCGCCGCCCCGAGCAGGGCCACCACCAGCGGCCTCCGGCCACCCGGGACACCGCCCGCACCATTGTTGTACGTCAGTTCCTCGTTCTTGACCACCTCGTTCGGGTGCTTGTCGTACTCCTTCGTCTTCTTCGTCGGCTTGTTGGCGGCCGCCGGGTGTGCACTGGACGGTGGACTGTTGTTATGATTATTAATGTTACTATTACCGTACCCACCGCCACTTCCGCTACCCCCGATACCACTGTTGATGGAGGTACGCGGAGGCGACGCGGTGTAGTGATGGTTGTGGCGCCCGTTCGGTGCCGTCCCCGCTGCGCCCGGTCGCTGCACCGGCGGATGATGCGGCAGGACCGGGTGGGAGCCACCCTCGCCACCCCAGACCGGCCAGTTGACCGTGTTCTGGACGATGTTGCCCTGGCTCGTGTTGATGGCCGGCGGCAGGAGCCGCGAGTTCGGATCGAACGCGTCGATCGAGATGGTGTTGTTGACGGCCCCGCTTCCGCCGCCGCCTACGGATTGGCCACCCTCGCCGCCGGTGCCGACGCCGGTACCGTTCGACGAGGGCAGGTGGCCGTGGTGGGCCTGGTGCTCGTCGCCGCAGCACACCTTGAAGACGACCTTCATGTTGTCGGTGGTGCAGCGGCCGCCTATCCGCCGGTGCAGGTCGTCCTTCGACGAGGTCGAGATGAAGTAGTAGTCGTTGCCGGGCAGGAACTCGAGCCCGCCCGGTTGCGGCGTGAACGGGCGGAACGTGATCGTGAAGAACATCAGCTTGTTCGGCTTGTCGCAGATCGCGATGATGCGCGGGTCGTGGTTGGTGATGCGGCACGTCTCGTACTCCACCTTCGACACGTTGTAGATGATGTACTTCTCCGTCTCGTTGTCGAACGTGCCCGGCTCGTAGACCGGGCAGATGATGTGGACCTGGTCGTACTCGAACTGCGCGTTGCCCTTGTTCACGTCGATGATGTGGTCCGTGTTGTCGATCCGGAAGATGCTGTTCGTCGTGTTCCAGTGCATGTAGAACGTTTTGGCACAGTGCAGCACGGTCGGGTGCAGCGCCACCAGCTGCACGGCCACGAGCAGCGCGACGGTCAGCGCGGACGTGGCCCCTCCGCCGCCACCACCGATGCCCGGCCGGCAGCACTTGAGCCGCGCGCTCAGGTTCCGGTACCGCCGCCGCTTCGTCGTCAGGTGGTCACCGCTGTGGCTTCGCTCCTGCTCCTGCTGGTGGTGACTTCCGCTTCCGCTACTACTCCGGCTGCTCCTCGTCGAGTGACCCACTGTCGCCGCCGCCGCCGTCGCTGCCGTTCGTCGCCACCGCCGGATGGTGGTTAGCTTTGTTGTCGTCGTTGTCGCCCTACACCTGGGGCTCCTCCGGGAGCAATCTGTGGCCATCGTGGGGCTGTGCACCGTGTGCCTACTGCTGCTGTGATGATGGTGGTGGTGTCGCGGTTTCATCCCGCTCTAGCATCGCCCGTGTCCAAAAACACGGATCCAAACTGTCAACAAAGCCACCGATCGCCGCGTGGCGAGAGTGAGATCAACGCCGCCGACTGACACTAGAGCTCACTATCGCGCTCACTCTCTGCTGACAACACAAATTCCGTTGCAAAAACCGCGAAAAATCCCAAAAGCCTTTGCTGCCTTTTTTTCTCTCTCGCCTCCTGTCACACATGCACGCACGGAATTGGCCCCGGGGACGATTTATGTGGGGCGGCGAAAATCAAAACGCCGGCCCGCCGGCAGAACGATAAATTAGGCGCGACTCACGACGCTGTTTGGCGAAAACTCCCGCCGAGAATTTGAATTCTTCTCTCTCTTTCACACACCACGGACTGAGGCACACTCTATTTGGGCGTAATCACTTCATGTAATTTCCCGCTGCGTGTATTACGACGGAGCCACTCGAATATTTTCGACCATTTTCTTTTCCTTTGCGATCTCGCTCCCTTCCGTACACACCCCGCACACGTTCACTGCCTTTTTTCACGCGGCTAACGAGCTCAGCTCACACCGCCGCGCTGCAACTCATCTCACGCCGTCCGTCAGGACTCGGGGAGCGGCGGCGGTTGTTGTTGGCGGCTGGGCACGCACACCCACTTACGCACACATTGAAGCGGCGCACAAACAATACACACCGGGAGCGAAAGAAAAAAAAACCACTCGCTCGACTCGCTCAGGATTATTATTCTTCGATCGAAGCAAACCACTTTGCTCTCGTCGGTCGCGCGCCTTCTCGCTCTCGCACCCTCGACACGGTACGCACTCACTCGCTCGCACGCACAACGCCTATCGCTCGCTCTCGCTCGCACTCACTACGGACAAACGGTGGGTCTCGAATTTCCGGTCGCGAGAAAAGGCCCGTTTCGCAGCGCTGCACTTCCCAAAGCAGGCTATGCAGCAACAACAACAACAACAACAACGGCAGGAGCAAGGCTCACCAATAATCACTGCCCGTGATGATGATGGGTGGCTTCTCACTGCTACGTGAAGGTTGTTCCGATTCCGTGACGGCTTTCCCGTTCCCCGTGCACCAATAAATCATGTGCAGCACGCACGCACTCGACGGCACACCAGCGGATCGGGGATCTTGGCCTGGCTTGGCGAACACTTCTTGCGCCGGCTTTCTTCCTTTGGAGGAACCTCTTCTCGACGGCTCTGCTTGGGTCGGGTTTTTTTCGTCTGTTCCTTCACCTCTTCTCGATCCTCGCCATGTGTGCCTTGTTTCAATTCCTCGCGTCCCCCACACGCTGTGCCCCTGGCTGGCGGGCTCGGGATTAGGCACGGCGCATCTCGCGCAGCCTCCTCCTGGGTTTGGTGGGCCCAAAAATCCAATTTTTCACACCCAAAACCCGTGGCGAGCGCGGGGCTCGTTTCTCACGCTATCGTCACTTTCCGAATTCCGCTTTTGCTGCACTCTCCGCCGTCTAATCTCGGCACGCACGCCACGGGCGATCTCGCTCCGGCCACCGCAATGTGTCACACGGTACGGGACATGGCGGCACTCGTCGTGTATCTTCTGTTTAATTCCTCTCGTCTTCGCACGTTTCACGCACGCTGATTCGAGGATCCGGACTCGATCGAACGCGGAAACGCAAAACTCTTTCGTCTCGACCGCACAAACAGCACACACAGAGCGGCGATGGTCTCGGTTGGAAGTGCAGAAAATAATACTTTAACCGAAAACACGTTGAGTTCGACGGAAAAATCGGAAAATCCGACGCGCGTCCGATCGCGGCAAAAAATTTCGGAAAATTGTTTCCTTTTGGAGATAGGTTCTCGTGTTTCGAAATCAAACGTGTTTAGACCCGGCGTTCCCGGTCCCTGGTTTTTCTCCTTTCACTTCGGTTCTCACACACTTTCACGTTTCACACTTCGGTTTTTTTCGCCGCGTTCTTGGTCTCTGGTTTTCTACATGCGACTTTCGCCGTATGACTTACGAACGGGAAAGGGACATCCGACGCTAGAGCGAGATAACCAACACGATGTTCTCAACTTCTCCGCTCATTCTCTCTTCGGCTCGTCGCACTCGTCTCTCGCTCTCGGTCGCTCGCGTTCGGCTCGGGTTCGGGCTTCTCACGTTCGGCTTTTCGCACCAGCTCACGGTGAGGCGATGTTTTGCGGAACCATGCGATGTTTTCGGTGATGTACACGGTGAATCATCATCTGGTGCCGACGGCAAAAATGGACGGCCGAATCATAAAACATGATGCATCTCGAAGCGCCGTTATCTTGTGCATCGGTGCACCTGTGGCCTTGAGAAGGCAGCAAGCGACAAGCGCTCACAGGTCAACAGAAAGATAGGAGCTTTCGTCAGCTTCCTTATTTTGCCTTCGACGGGGAGTGACTAGTGGGATCGTGTTTGATCCCACATCCTTTCCGAAAACGATCCCCTAGAAGCCGCTGCAGTACTCCCCTATCAGACTGGCCGGCAGCGGTATCGGAGGGGAATCGACGATGTGACCGCGTGGATGCCAGTTGAGAAATCGGTGATGGTGTAATAGCCGAAATTTGCCTCTTTCTATGACTACTGTGACCCGCCTACTACCAGATTTGTCCCGCAGTGTAGTAGTGTAGAAAATGTTAGAGGAGTCCGTCCCTGAAGAAGTCGGTAGCTATGGTTTGCTAGTAGGTTCTCAGAAGCTAGGTGATCCTGTCGTGTCGTGAGCAGTATATCTTCGAAAAAAGAATCGTACTCCTGAGTTCGCTATTCTTGGTCGGCGATCCGAAGGAGGTGTCGTAAAAACCGGCAGAGGGCCCCGAAAGTGTCGTTGATCGTTTTAACAATTTTATCCTTGACAGATTTCCATCACCCATTCCGACCTGATTGCAGCGGCGTGATTGCCACTGCCAGCGGCGGCGGCGGTGGCTACGTCGTGGTGACCCACCCATAAAAGAACCGTTTCACTTCCGGTCCCGGAAGCGCCACCGAATACCCCGAAATTAAGCCAACCGGCCTCCGACGGCCCCCGGCGGCCGGGAACCTGGGTGGACAAAGTGTGAAGTACGACCTGGAAAAATCCTTCGCTATTTGCCGTTATAATTAAAGTCTTTATCGCTCGCTACGAATCTGTTTCCCCCCCTGACCGGTCGGTCGGTGGGCAGCGAAATGTCCTCGTACGGGTGGGGAAAAGATTAGGACCCCCCGGTCGGTGACGGATGGTGAGTTGGTGGCAGCCACACCCGCCAGTCCGCTCACCGGTTGTTGGCATCGATTTTCTGATTAATTTATGCCCTTGCGCTGCCGGCCGGCCGGCCAGAGTCCGGACCTCCGCAGGACGCCCGGCAAATGGGGCGGGCCGAGGACGGGCGATCGATGCTTTGCCTCGTAATGCTGCAATTTAGTCGCCAGACGGACGGACGGAGGTCCGTGTTTGCCGAAGAAATAAAATTAGCCGAACGAACCGAATATCGGCGGCGGCGCCGCCTTCCGTTTCTTCGCACAACGGCGGAGACGGTTGTTTGATGTCTAGCCGGGGAGTCAGGGGGCCGGGTGGGAGCCAGTTCCTTTGGGATGGGGGTGGCGGGAAATCGGTGCGGTCGGATCGTTTCGTTGATTATAGACATTACAGCATTTCACTAAATCGCCCACCGGCGGAGGGCCAAGGATCCGAAGGACCCCCACCGCACCGGAAAGCAGGAAGTATCCGTTTTCTCGGTACGCGCGTGTGTGGGTCAGCCCCCGGGTCCCGGTCAGGCGTGGTCAGGAATCATCAGACTCATGATTACGGCTGCTTTAGGATAAATGGTTTACGGCGAATCGGTGGCCAATGTGGAGGTCCTTACACGGCCGTGGTAGTGTGGGGCTCGCTCGATGAAACAGCCATTTTTGCGCACGCTTCCGTCTCCGCTCTTTATTTTTCACAAACTCACTCAAAATCACCCACCGGCCATCGGCGTTCGATCGGTGTTTCGGTCCTTACGGAACACGGGCGGGCTTCGGGCGGGAATAAAAGGAGCCCACATACGGCCGCGGGCAGGAAGGCCGACGGGTGAGATCCTTTCCAGTCAATTACATCAATTTCTGGCGAACGTTGATGGAGGGCACTGCCGGTCGGTCGGCACCGTAAATGGTAAGTCGACCATTAAGAAACCGGACGGCCCCGGACGGGTACACACCTTCTTCGCCGTGGAAAACGGACAGCTTGAAATGATATAATAGGACCTTTCTCAAAGTGGGCCCTCCGCCGCCTCGATGTTGCGCCCAACTATTGGACTCGGACACCGGATCGGATCTACATATCCCGGGTTATCCCTGGGACGAAATAAAAGCGTGCACCCGGCGGCACCGCATTAGCCTGGCGGCGCAAACTTCCTATTATCCTTTCCATTATTAATCCCCTGGACATCAGTCACAGCGCATCAGCGCAGGATGGCCGGCCTCGGTGCGATTAAAACTCCGCGCTGCTGACGGACACAAATCCTGTCGTCAATAAACGATGAGTAGAAAATCGAAATGATGACCACCGGCCACTGACGGGACCGTGGACTTTCTTTTCAAGACGGACGGCTGTTGAATGTTTGAGTGAGCGTCGAAGAACAGGATTCCGTCGTTAGGTTTTCCCTCGGCCAACTCCTTGGGTGTTGGGGGAGGGGTCCACTGAGACAGAGGGGGTAACGTAATTACCGAAAATCGATACCCGCAAACATGCCGTCCCATGCGGTACGGTTGAGGTCCCGGAACGGTCCTTGCCATCCATGACCTGCCGATGACTCACGCTCACTGTGAGCGAGTGAGTTCGCGAAGCGCGTTTGGTGGACCACGGGGCGAAGTGATTAGGGATGCAAACTATCATAAATCATGCGATGTTGATGATTAAATTAAATTACAACCCACCGAAGGGCCGCCGCCGCCACCGCGCTACCACCACCACCGTCGTCGTCGTCGTCGTCGTCGGGGTCATTGATGATAATTTAAGCCATTTTTCCTCCACCAACAACGGCCCCGACGATGTGATGATGATATACCCTTATCCGGAAGGAACGGGATAGGGAGCAGGATCG